>NC_135179.1:33516420-33533920 GCF_041146795.1 Maylandia zebra | reverse complement strand
GCTCCTAAGGGGTCATATGATTGTTGGGTTTTTCTCTGTATGTATTATTGTAGGATCTACTGTACAATGTAAAGCACCTTGAGGCGACTGCTGTTGTGATTTGGTGCTATATAAATAAAATAAAATTGAATTGAATAGATGGTGTGGTTAGTGGAGATGGTCGCCTGCAGGTTCAAGCTCATTGCATCTCCAACCCACGTTCACTGCCACTGCACTTAAGGGAAGTTAAAGACTTTCTTCTGCACTTACATTTGGATCACCTCGATCCATGATAGTCATTCAGGCAGTAATGCCTGGACTGGAAACAAGCCATCCTTAACCCTTAGATGCACACGTGGGGTCAAAAATGACCCCAGGGGTTGTTTTTCTTCAAAATCTTTAAAATGCAAAGTTGTAATATATTCATATTCGAGGTATTCCTCACAAAACATGTTTGTAACATGAGGCCATTTGCATTTTTATTTATTTTTTCATTAATTTTAAAAAAATGCAGTTTTTGGATCACTACCCCACTCTTCCACAAGCGGGGTCAAAAATGACCCCAGGCAGTTCCTATGGAATCTTCTATGAAACTTTCATTCTTAGCAGCTCTCACTGACCCACTTACACTTCTGATGGATCAAGAATTAATTTTTACACAGTAACATACGTGATTTATAGTCAGGGCTGCACATAAGTGGTCTGCAGGTGTGCATTCGCTGTCAAAATAAAAGTATTCCCGGAAATTCAGAGAATAGGCGCTTCTTTTGTTGTGGAGGAACACCAAAGTAATTGCCTACGGAGCTTGCTTATTCGACATCTTTAAGAGTTCTGAACAAATGTCTGTCCTCCTCTTATGTTCGCAAACGCGCATTCCAACTTCTTATCTGGTTCTGCAAATGCGCACCTGCGGATCATTTATGTGCAGCCCTGTTTATAGTTTCCTGTGCATTTCAAACATTGTCCTTTCTGATGTTTTTTTTTTTAATATTTAAAGTAGCATGGTTGCTATGAGGCCAGCAAGGATCCCTGTGGACTTACAAATGATCCAGGACGGATGGGACGAAGAGCCCATCAGAGGCACTGACTCAGAATCTGACATCTCAGCTATAGAGGACCCAGACTACTGTCCCCCCCCCCCCCCCCCCCCCCCCCCACTTAACAAGGCCAGTCAGATACAGAGGAGTCCTCCGATGAGTCCTCTGAAGAGAAAATGGATATTGAGTCTAACAGAATGAGCCCCTCTTACTGCTCTAGCCACAATATTCTGAATTAGTCAGCCAGGGCTTGCAGTTGGGTTTAGTACTTTCTCCCCAGTAAATGCATGGAAGATGTTCATGTCTGATAGTATAATAGAAGAGGTGCTGTCATACACAAACATGGAGGCACGAAGAGTAGCCACAGACAGGGGAAAAGAGGGGAAAAATATAATCAAACATAAGCTCCTTGGCCTTCATTTGATTGACCATTTTTGCAGGAAGTGAGAAGAACTGGGATGTACAAGTCGGAGTACATACAGTGAATCGATTTTTTAATATAAATTTATTTTGTCCGAAATGCCAGAATCTCTGGTGACATCTCACAAAATTTCAAGAACCACCAAACAGTTAAGACAGTAAATGAGAGCAGGTACACGGATTCTGCACATAGACTTAAACACACAGCGCGACCCGCGGATCAGAATCAGTTAGATGTCGCCTTTCTCACGGTCGGGGCTGAAAGCCAACAGCTCGCTGATTCTGATCTGTCGGTGGGTCCACGCTTTGTGTTCACGCCCTTTATGAGCCGATTCTAAAGCTGTTAGTTTGATCTCTCTCCAAACAATATTGACCGAACCAGCAGCAAAAGAAGATTCACATAAACATCATCATGAATTCACTCCGACTTTTACTGTTTTGCTTCCACCGCGATGCACAGCGCTCTCTCTCTCTCTCTCTCTCTCTCTGTACTTAAAGAACAGATTCCCTTTCTTCATTATTCGCTTGCTTGTTACGCACCAGTCTACTGTTGTTTACAGCACTGTCAGCCGCTGTTTTTTTTCCCTTTTACATTCTTCCGAAAAGAAAACCTCATTTCTGCTGTTCAATACTGAACAAATTTAAACTTTTTAAAATTAGTTCTGCAAATGCTGCTGTGACTCTGTAGCTTTCTCTGGTCCCCTCCCCATTCAGACCAGGAGTGACATGTTTAGCCGCATGTTCTCCTTAAATTGCTGGCTGTCTGAGTGGTGTCCCAGAAACGATGTGGGCTTCATAGATAATTGGCAAACCTTCTGGAGGAAACCTGGTCTTGTTAGGAGAGACGGCATCCATCCCACTTTGGATGGAGCAGCTCTCATTTCTAGAAATATGGACACATTTATTAAACCCCCCAAAATATGACTATCCAGAGTTGGGACCAGGAAGCAGAGTTGCAGTCTTACACGCCTCTCTGCAGCTTCTCTCCTCCTGCTACCCCCCCAAAAACCCATCTCCATAGAGACTGTGTCAGCTCCCAAACAGACAAAAAACAAACTAAAAACCAGCAACAAACAACTTAAACATAAACAATTACAAAGAAAGAACAATAAAGTATCCACATCTGAACCAAAGAGTAAAACAGTGAAATCTGGATTATTAAATATTAGGTCTCTCTCCTCCAAGTCTCTGTTAGTACATGACTTAATAACTGATCAACAAATTGATTTACTCTGCCTTACAGAAACCTGGTTGCAGCAGGATGATTATATTAGTTTAAATGAATCAACACCCCCGAGTCATTCTAACTACCAGAAATCTCGAAGCACAGGCCGAGGGGGAGGTGTGGCAGCAATTTTTCACACCAGCCTATTAATTAATGAAAGACCAAGACAGACTTTTAATTCATTTGAAAGCCTGATGCTTAGCCTCGTCCACCCCAGCTGTAAAACTCAGAAACCAGTCTTACTTGTTATCATCTATCGTCCACCTGGGCCTTACACAGAGTTTCTGTCTGATTTCTCAGACTTTATATCTAATTTAGTTCTGAGCTCAGATAAAATAATTATTGTGGGTGATTTTAACATCCATGTAGATGCTAAAAATGACAGCCTCAACATGGCATTTAATCTGTTATTAGACTCAATTGGTTTCTCTCAAAATGTAAAAGAACCCACCCACCACTTTAATCACACTCTAGATCTTGTTTTAACATATGGCATAGAAACTGAACATTTAACAGTGTTTCCTGAAAACCCTCTCCTGTCTGATCATTTCCTGATAACATTTACATTTACAATAATTGATTACACAGCGGTGGAGAGTAGACTTTATCAAAGTAGATGTCTTTCTGAAAGCGCTGTAACTAAGTTTAAGAATATAATCCACCCACTGTTATCATCTTCAATGCCCTGTACCAACATAGAGCAGAGCAGCTATCTGAACGCTACTCCAACAGAGGTCGATTATCTTGTTAATAATTTCACCTCCTCACTACGTACGACTCTGGATACTGTAGCTCCTGTGAAAACTAAGGTCTCTAATCAGAAGTACCTGACTCTGTGGTATAATTCTCAAACACGTACCCTAAAGCAGATGACTCGTAATCTGGAGAGGAAATGGCGTGTCACAAATTTAGAGGATCATCATTTAGCCTGGAGAAATAGTTTGCTGCTTTATAAGAAAGCCCTCCGCAAAGCCAGAACATCTTACTATTCATCACTGATTGAAGAAAATAAGAACAACCCCAGGTTTCTCTTCAGCACTGTAGCCAGTCTGACAAAAAGTCAGAGCTCTTTTGAGCCAACAATCCCTTTAACGTTAACTAGTAATGACTTCATGAACTTCTTCACAAATAAAATTTTTATCATTAGAGAAAAAATTACCAGTAATCATCCCACAGATGTAATATTATCTACAGCTACTCTTAGTACCATTGATGTTAAGTTAGACTCTTTTTCTCTAATTGATCTTTCTGAGTTAACTTCAATAATTACTTCCTCCAAACCATCAACGTGTCTTTTAGACCCCATTCCTACAAAACTGCTCAAAGAAGTCCTGCCATTAATTAATTCTTCGATCTTAAATATGATCAACCTATCTCTAATGATCGGCTATGTACCACAGGCCTTCAAGCTGGCTGTAGTTAAACCTTTACTCAAAAAGCCATCTCTAGACCCAGCAGTCTTAGCTAATTATATGCCAATCTCCAACCTTCCTTTCATATCAAAAATCCTTGAAAGAGCAGTTGTCAAACAGCTAACAGATCATCTGCAGAGGAATGGTTTATTTGAAGAGTTTCAGTCAGGTTTCAGAGCTCATCACAGCACAGAAACAGCTTTAGTGAAGGTTACAAATGATCTTCTTATGGCCTCTGACAGTGGACTCATCTCTGTGCTTGTCCTGCTAGACCTTAGTGCAGCATTCGATACTGTCGACCATAATATCCTATTAGAGCGATTAGAACATGCTGTAGGTATTACAGGTACTGTGCTGCAGTGGTTTGTATCATATCTATCTAATAGACTCCAATTTGTTCATGTAAATGGAGAGTCCTCTTCACACACTGAGGTTAATTATGGAGTTCCACAGGGTTCAGTGCTAGGACCAATTCTGTTTACATTATACATGCTTCCCTTAGGCAGTATCATTAGAAGACATAGCATACATTTTCACTGCTATGCAGATGACACCCAGCTCTATCTGTCCATGAAGCCAGATAACACACACCAATGAGTTAAACTGCAGGAATGTCTTAAAGACATAAAGACCTGGATGGCCGCTAACTTTCTGCTTCTTAATTCAGATAAAACTGAGGTTATTGTACTCGGCCCTGAAAGGCCTAGAAATATGGTATCTAACCAGATTCTTACTCTGGATGGCATTACCTTGGCCTCCAGTAACGCTGTGAGGAACCTTGGAGTCATTTTTGACCAGGACATGTCCTTCAATGCACATATTAAACAAATATGTAAGACTGCGTTCTTCCATTTGCGCAACATCTCTAAAATTAGAAATATCCTGTCTCAGAGTGATGCTGAAAAACTAGTTCATGCATTTATTACTTCCAGGCTGGACGACTGCAATTCATTATTATCAGGATGTCCAAAAAACTCACTGAAAAGCCTTCAGCTAATCCAAAATGCTGCAGCAAGAGTACTGACAGGGACTAGAAAGAGAGAGCATATTTCTCCTGTTTTGGCTTCCCTTCATTGGCTTCCTGTTAAATCCAGAATTGAATTCGAAATCCTGCTCCTCACATACAAGGTCTTAAATAATCAGGCCCCATCTTATCTTAATGACCTTGTAGTACCATATCACCCTATTAGAGCACTTCGCTCTCGCTGCAGGCCTACTTGTTGTTCCTAGAGTATTTAAAAGTAGAATGGGAGGGAGAGCCTTCAGTTTTCAGGCCCCTCTTCTGTGGAACCAGCTTCCAGTTTGGATTCAGGAGACAGACACTATCTCTACTTTCAAGATTAGGCTTAAAACTTTCCTTTTTGCTAAAGCATATAGTTAGGGCTGGACCAGGTGACCCTGAATCCTCCCTTAGTTATGCTGCAATAGACATAGGCTGCCGGGGGATTCCCATGATGCATTGAGTTTTTCCTTTCCAGTCACCTTTCTCGCTCACTATGTATTAACAGACCTCTCTGCATTGAATCATATCTGTTATTAATCTCTGTCTCTCTTTCACAGCATGTCTTTTATCCTGTCTTCCTTCTCTCACCCCAACCAATCACAGCAGATGGCCCCGCCCCTCCCTGAGCCTGGTTCTGCCGGAGGTTTCTTCCTGTTAAAAGGGAGTTTTTCCTTCCCACTGTTGCCAAAGTGCTTGCTCATAGGGGGTCATATGATTGTTGGGTTTTTCTCTGTATCTATGAAGCGCCTTGAGGTGACTTATGTTGTGATTTGGCGCTATATAAATAAAATTGAATTGAATTGAATTGAATTGAAAATTATTCAAAATGTAAAACGCTTAACCGTGTCTCTAATAAAACCGCTGTAACTTCAGAGGTAATGTTCATATGTTGATTAATCGTTTTCTTTCGTTTTTGATGTACTGCAGAATATTTTTATAAAATCCCAGGCCAGGAAAATCACCTTCATGTTTTTCTGTGTTTTATCTTCAGCTACTTTGACACAAAGGCATCTGCTGTGATCCTTACACCTTTGATAAAGTCTTGCGTGTGTCAGCTTCCGTTTTATTGATACAAAAATATGTAAATGTACTGATCTGAATTATAATATTTCTGACTGTCAAAATTTCCCAGATTTAAATCAAATCGAATTAAATCGAATTAAATCGAATCGTGGATCGAATCGATTCGGGACCTTGTGAATCGGAATTGAATCGATTCTAGAAATCAGTGACGATACCCAGCCCTAGTTTTTACTCTGTACTCAAAGTGAATAAGTTGCCTTAACTTAGTCATCTTAAGTAAACTTTACTCAGTTTTTTTGAGGCAATGAGTTTGCATAGGTTTTTTGAGTTCCGCGAACTAATTAGATTTTAAAACAATGGTTTTATTAGGATTTTTTGCTTAAGTATTTTTATTCATCTGTAGGCATGAAAAGATGAATAAAAATCCTGATTGAGGTTGTCATAATTAATGCATTCATTCATACTACAATAATTACAATGAAACACGTCATACATCTGTAGTAACATTAAACAGCCAGTGGGTGGCAGGGCATGGAGTGACACATCAGCATCCAATGTAGTGGTTTACATGTAAGTATACCATCAACACTGACACAAATACAAGCAAACAGCCTTTGGATAGCTGTCCACTGTAGTAACCACTATGGTGAAAGGGTTAAGGACTTTCTTCTGTACTTACATTTGGATCACCTAAATCCATGACAGTCATTCAGGCAGTAATGCCTGGACTGGAAACAAACCATCCTTAAAATATTACAACATACCAGCTTCTGTGTTTGAGTGGAAAACAAATGTGTTGTTTGATCTAGAGACTGCACTTTGGACTGAACAACAAATACTTTTTATTTTGATTATGTTAGTAACGTAACTTGTAAAATAAAGTTGTGGAAAGCCTAAACTTAGTTTCAGAATAATGGACTCTGAGACTCATTGTAAGATTATAAACAGTGATGACAATATAACTGTTGTTGTTTAGCAGAACAGTGTCCACTATGTTGAAAATAAAAGTTGGGCTGATTTTGACACCATTACAAGAAGTGTTGCTAATTATTCTTTTTGAATCATACTTGCATACAGTGTTATATTTCTATAAATGATAAAACATAATCTGTTTTTTTTAAAGGGAAGTTACCACAAATTCTTTTTTTTTTTAATTTAGTAGAACTTGAAATATTTGTCAGTGGGTAAACAATTAGTATTGCACAGTCATAAAAGTCAAGTTATCCTTAGTAGTGCATACTTGCAATGAATACGTTGTCCTAACATAGACATCTTAAGTAAGCTTTACTAAGTTTTTTTGAGGCACCGACTTTGCATCGTTTTTTTGAGTTTTGGGAACTAATTCGATTTTACAGTATATGTGGCCTGTCCTTTTTGTATATTATTTTTTTTGCCCTTTCATAGATAAACATGATTTTACACAATCATAGCCACAATAATTTGGAAAATTATTTAACAGCAATTTTTAATGTAGGTTTTTTAATGTAATGTTTTTTCTTCTAATTTTGATGTTGAGAATACGACTCCCACTGCTGTGCTGCCAGGTAGTTTAATGAGTCACTGGATGAGTGATGTGGAAGTGAGCAGATAAGGAGGGGATATCTTTGTTCTACTCTGATTATTAGTACTATTATAGCAAATGGCTTTTAATTCACTTCTGAATATAATTCCACTGAGACATGATTTCACAGATTTTATTTCAGGGATGTTACAAGTCAGAAAACTAAATATTGATTTTTAAACACTGAGCTCAGATATATGGCACACTGTTTTATTTGAACTCTGCTGGACAGCTTTGTTTCACATCGTGTGGTGTGATGATGTCAGTTTCCTGGTCTGTGATTGGATCAGGCATTGCAGCGGTTGGTGTGACAGCAGGTCCAGCCAGGTCGAGAGCAGAACTCCAGCCGCGTGCACCCTTTATCTCCATTATCTGCAGACAGGAAACATACCAGTGCATTCACTACAACAGACTTATTAACTGACTTAGTATTGTCATATACTGGGTGTGGATGTAATTAAACTTTAGGTAATATTCTTGGATTTGTTGTTCTTCATGGTTTTGGTTCTCTTTATTGTTTCCTGCTCTGTTTATATTCTTAGTTCCTAGGCTTTAAATTTCTGTTACTTTCCCTTTTGCTCCACATTTCATGACTTGTCACCCTTCATGTTCCCTCTGTCTCCCCAGTCAGTCATGTCTCCATGTCTGACACTGAGTTTTTGAGAACTTGTGATTCACAAATCAGTTGTGATGTGATTTCCTGAGGTCAGATGGCCCAGGGTGTGAGTGGGCGTTAAGGCGTCTGGGAAGGATCTCAAAACTGGATTGTAGATGGCAGACAGTTGGTGTCGTAAGCCACCGCCTCTGTTCAAAGATGGTCGCTCGCAGTTGTTAGGATGCCTGGGTCGTTGACCCAGGGTTTTGAGTTTATATATTATTTATCATTTCTATGCTTTGGTTTCTTTGTTAGAGTTATGTCTTATGGTTTGTCTCTGTGTAATCCTTAGTTACTGTCTCCCCTGTCCGCTAAATCCCCGTGTCCAGTCAGTGTCTGTGTCTGCCCTGGTCCCACGTCTCTGTTCCCTCTGTTGTAGTACCTGCATGTGAGTCTGTGTCTTTTGTTCAGTCTGTGTTATGTGTTTCCTGTTTTACTTTGAAGGTCTCTGTCTTATCTCAGTGTGCTCAGGTTATGCTTCCTTGTCTCGTCAGTTCTGATTTCCCCCAGCTGTGCTCTTCTTCTGTGTCTCATTGCCCTCGTTACTTCCCAGTGTATTTAAACCCTGTGTTTCTCTGAGTCAGTGTCATGTCGTCCCTCATGCTATGTGGATCTCCCTGTGTCTCACTGTGAGTTTAGTTTATGAGTTTCCAGTTTAGTTTAGTTTGCTTTTTTTATGACTTTACCCTGCCAGCAAATAAAGCTGAGTTCTTTGTGTTTAAACCTCATGCCTGAGTACCTGCACTTTGGGTCCAACTCCTGCCTGTCACACAGCGACTCATGACAACAGTGGACATAAATGGCTTCTTTCACTCCTCTTTCAAACCATCTGTCCTCTCTGTTCAAAATGTGAACATTGGCATCCTTGAAAGAGTGACCTTTGTCCTTTGGATGCAGATGGACTGCTGAGTCTTGTCACATGACAGGGTGGGGCCAGGTTTCACAATGAGCTCACCCGAAACCCTGGTTGATTGTGACCCACACCCGTTTTCACACCTTGGCTCATGTGATTAGGTAGAGGATCATCAGGGGGTCCTTTTTGTCCCTCTTTGGGGGGAAACTCCCACTGGGTTTAAATCTGGGACTCTCCACCATTTGACCCTTAGAACTGAAGAAGCTTCTTGGATGAGAGGTGAAATGTCTTCAAGCCACTTAACCCTTTAAGACCTACCATAGAACCAAGTCCCACAGAGCTTATATTATATTTTTACATGTTGTAGTGCCATTTTTTAGGAGCATTTCAAGTTGCTATACATCAATACAACTGTTATAGCCCATATTCTAATAATAAGTATGCATTAAGTCCATAGTAACTACATTAATTGCAAAAAAGTGCAATAAACTACAAAAAAAATTGAAAATCGTTTTTGTTTTGTTTTTACATATATTTCTACTTGGAGAAATTGAAGAGGCTTATCCTTCAAAACTTTAAATACAAAAAAGTTGCAAAAAATAGTTTACAACAACAGGAAATTTATTTTGAGTGTCTTCATAGTTTTATTTTGGAGATACAGCAATTTTTATATACTGCAGGAAAATGAAAAACAATCCTATGATGCAAATTTGCAAAGAAAACAGCATGTGCATCAAAACAAACTTTTTCCAGCAGTGCAATTCGAGTTCTAAGCATCCCAGAAACGACACAGAAAAGTATAGAGTCAAACATGACTTATAAAAACACCAGTATAGGCTTTTAAGGCCTACAAGTAAAAAACTACATTTTCCGCAAAAATGACGTCACTTACGATTTTTGGCAGGAAATGGCGGACATGCGATTGTTTGTGCTGACGTCTTATTCAATGTGGGAAGTGTTACGAACAGCTGATCGGATCGGCAAAGCGTGTTTCTGGAATATTATGTTTTTGTTCCTGCAAGCGCTTTTTATGCAATTTTTGCAAAGCTATATGTGGAAGGAAACCATGACCTAGGACAAGCTGATGGCATAAGATGTAAGTACAACTCCTCCGGTTTCATATGCAAAAAAAAATATTGCGCTAGCTTACGCGGTTCCGGTTCTACAGGGATTTAAAAGTAGTTACACAAAACGGAGCGTGCCCGCTCTGACCGGCTTTAAATGGTTTAATAAGTCCAGACGCTTTTCTTTCCAAGCTCCTTAGACTACGATAACCTGGATGACTGAAAACCTTCACTTCGATGAACATAAAAATCCAAATTTCTGGGGAAGGATTTAGATTTTTAATTGTCAGTATCTGTTTTTTATATTAGGAATTAACATTAAATTCCAATCTCAACTTGTTGGATTGAAAAACAAGGAGACACAGCTGAACACACCCCTGTCCTGGAGGACTCACCTCTGGTGTAACAAGCTTGTTGGACTTTGCCGGTGCACTGCAGCAGCTGGTTGTTGACCATCAGGAAGTCCTGACCATAACACTCGATGTAAAACTGCTCAGCTGCAACAAAAGCAGGTTAGGGTTGTGTTTAATTGTTTTCATTAAGGCTACGTCCACACATACACGAAAACTTTTCAAACGCAGCTTTTTCTATGCGTTTGGATCTTTTGTCCACGTGTAAATGATGTTTTTGATCACTGACAACTGAGATTTTTTAAAGCTCCTGCCAGAGTAGAGATTTTCAAAAACTCAGTTTTTACGTTTACCTGTGGATGAGGAAAACAGAGATTTAGTCACGTCAAAGGTGTGCACCTGTTTTGACGTCACGCTGTGTGCCACGGTGTTGTTTACATGAGATAAATTTCTAAAATGCTGGAGAGAGACAAAATACTGTTGCTGTTAATCTGACTATCTGCAGTTTTTACACACTTACACATGCAGTTACCAACTCTCCATTTACACAGAGAGAGGCGTCACAGTGAACTTCAGACGTGGCTTCTCCGGTTTTGAATGATTGTAATTTGTTTTAAAATTACATTTATATATGCTAAAATAATGTTTAAATGTTAACATTTGAAATGATGAAGACAGTTTAAAGTAACACAAAATTATCTGTCCTTACAGAAAAACACAAAAACTTTTCAGAAGTACTGAAGGTTGCATAAAACCCTGTTTACTTGTTCCCTCCCAGGCTTCTAGACTTCTAATTGGCCAATATTTCTAAACGGCTAGGATTTGGCATGTTCTTGACAACGTTTGACTGCGTTTTTGGCATTTACACTAAGAATGCTTTTTCTTGATTTCGCACATGCTGGTGGAGCAAAAGTCTGTCTGAACAGATATGGGTAAAATATTACCCAGAATGTACAATAATTTATAGCACCTGCACAACAGTCAAAGCTTTTAAAATATTGTAATTTGAGACTAACAGAATGATTATTAGGCTAGTTCAATGATGTCAAAGTGAGTCATATTTAGACTAAACATTATATAAGGCTTAAAACACCAATTAAGATATAAATAAAGGTTCTCTAACAAGTATCCAGACTCAGAGGTGATGATTATTTTCAGTATTATTTTCAACAAATTACTAGCACATTGCTAGTAATTTGTTTCGACCAACTTGAGATTAAGAATATTGTCCTACTTTCAGCGTTCAGTTTAGTTACCTGAGCAGAGAGGTATCAGTAGAAGCAGGAGCAGATAAGCCTTCATGTTTTGGTTTTATGTCAATGCAACGAACAGCAAAAATGGAGATGAGCACACTCAAGCTGGACTTTTATCCTCTGCTAAAACCACAAATGTACACAAAGGTTAACAGATAGATAACTGATCAGAAGACAAACTGTACTGAGCTCAAATTACTGTTTGTCTAAACTTTGTTCCATTAGTTAATCATGAACCAGTAGGGTAAAGAGGGTAGACCTGTACATCTGAGTCGGCTGCTTTTGCTGAGTCTCGAGTTTATGTAACATCAGATTGTCAGACTGAGGTTTTTTTTTTTTAAATTGAATTGGACCAGGGATATCTTCTTCACCAAAGCCATTACCATAGTCAACTCAAACTTGCATTAAGTAATCTGCACTGAAATATCATCAATTCTCTGCCTGTCTGTCTCTGTGTCAGCACTGTACTGTGTATTTATATTTATAGTAAGTGTATAGTTAAATTATTGTATAGTTTTTATAATGTGCTATAAAGCACATGTGCACTTTTATAGAGCTGTTTCCAATTTCGCTATTGTCGTGGTCTGGGTGGTTTCCCACAGCATCGGCTCCTCCCCACTGGGTGGAGTCTTTGTTGTTCCTCACCTGATGGCAATCGTACCAGCAGTATTTATGACCGGCGCACTCAACTGGTCTTCGCCAGATTATCTGCCAACTTTAGTCAGTTTTCGGCCTCACGTCTGTTCCTTGGTGACTCATCGTGTGTATTAATCTTATTTCCTCTGTTTTCTCGTCAGCCTCTGAAACCCACCTACCAAGCTCTCCTGGATACAAGTTTGCAGCCGCCGGTAATCCTTCCCCATTTTGGAACTGCCGTTCTCTTCTGCCTGCCTCCCTGCATTGCATGCAGCACCCATCTGGACCTCTCCTGCCTCCCCCCTCCACGCAACCCCCACCTGCAAGCTTGTAAGACAGCTCAGTGTATTCTCCTTGGATTCACTCGCAGCCCTCTGTGGGATTCCCCTGACTACTCTCTCCTCTGTTTCAGTGCCCTGGCCCGCCACAGTTTCCCCTGCCCAGTACCTGCACCCAATTATCCCTGCCATCTAGTTATAGTCACAGTATTTTTCTCTCGCCTCAGACATCTAGTTTATGTTCATTAATTCTAGTCTGCAATTTCTGTTAGCCTCTGAGCATTGTAATAAAGTCTCTTTTCGTTACACCACACCTCTGGCCTCCGGGTTTGAAACTGCACTTGAGTCCATCCCATTTCCACGGGCCATGACAGCTATACCATGTATAATGACAATAAAGGCTTTCAATTCAATTAAATTCAGTATATATATATATTTTTAATAAAATCATGATAAGAAAGAGTGACTCCAAAACTACTCCAAAAGCATGAAAGGCTGGGTTTGATTTAAAGGGGCATGATTAACATGTAGTCATGAATGGCCTTTCTGTCTGGTATAATGAACATGCCTGTTTGTTATAGTCATAGTTAGTTTGTCATTCAGATGTAGAATACTGTAGGCAATTTTCATATCTATGCTATCAACTAATTAACTTGACAGTTATAATTCAGTTGAAAACCTTACTTTTGTTAGACCTCAGTACAGTGTTGGATACTGTTTACAACCATAATCTATTGCAGGGATTAGAGCATGCCACAGGTATTAAAGGTGCTGTGCTTCAGTGGTTTAAATCATATTTAATAGAAGTCAGTTTGTTCATGTAAATGAGAAGCCCTTTTCACCCATCAAAGTTAATTGTGGAGTTCTGCAGGGTTCTGTACTGGGACAAGTTCTGTTTAAATTAATTCAATTAAATTCATCTTTATATATTTACTGCCAAGTCACAATAGCAGTCACCTCAATATTAATATTGCAAAGTCAAAAGAAATACACCCCAATTCTGCGTCATTCTCGCGGGCAACCTACTTGTTTTGGGGCCTAGTTGCCACAAAGTATGGAAGCAAATTTTGGAATGGTTCCTATTTTCGTACACGTCTAAGTAGCAAAAAAGAATCGTAGTGCGAGTTGTTTTGTGTAATTTAAATACTTTTGCGATGCAAAATCTGAAAGGAAGTTTAACGGTATGTTTCTTTGTTTCCTTTTGTACGTAGCCTGTCAGTGCTAAAGGAAGTTAGCTAGCTCGAGCGACCGATTTTTAGCTTTTAATTGCTTCTGCTCACAAAAAGGACCAGACCTTTGTGATTTTTGAGGTGGATATTCGGGATACAACAACAGTGGCCATGGCTATGATTATGACTGTGGATCAGTTGGAGACAAAAACATTGTTACTTCAGGAGTCCTTGAAGACAGAAGAAAACCTGTTGGATTATGAATGTGAGGAGTCCTTGAAGACAGAAGAAAACCTGTTGGATTATGAATGTGAGGATGAAAAACATATTTTTGAGTCTCCAAATGACTCAGTTTGCTGTGTAAATGAAACTGCCAGAAAGAGGAAACTATGCCAAAACGGCTTGGACTGTCCCAGACCATTTAAAAAGCCAGTGGTAGTGTTGACTAGACTTCCTGAATATAAGAAACCTGCAAGAATTAACAAATGCAGTGAGAGCGACAGAACACCACCACCCGCTTCACCTCCGAGCACCAGCACCAATGCGGCAGATGTGGCTCCTGTTATAATATCATCAGTGTTTGGCCATTCCTCCAAGGAAATAATAACTGCCCGACCTGAGGCACAGAAGGATGAACTCAAATTGAACATGGTAGTTCTGGCTAGGAGAAGACCTATGAGGTGGCAACAGGGGAAAATAGTCGAGATAGTTACAAGGGAAGACGGACGGTTAAAATACAAAGTCAGTTTTGAAGAAAAAGGGAAGAGTCTAGTATCTGGACACCACGTTGCTTTTGACACCACAGCAAAGGTGGAGCAGCTGTATGTTGGTGCCCGTGTGGTGATTCAGTGTCAAGATAACAAGTACCGGTTCCAGCCTGGTGTCGTAGGCGAGCTCCGCAGCAGAAAGAACCGCCTAAGGTTCTTGATCTTTTTGGATGATCACACGCCGGTCTATTTTGGGTTACCTTTAATTCATTTGGTTTGGAAACCTTTGGAAAACATTGCAGATGACATTCCAGAGGGCCCTCACAAAGACTTCATAGAACATTACCTGAATAAGTGGCCGTACCCTCAGTTAACCCAGTACAGGCTTGGACAGACCCTTAATGCTGAATTGAACGGAGTCCTGCAAAAGTGTGAAGTGCAGATTATTGACTGCAGCTTAATGCAGGTTATCTTTCAGGAGAGTGAACATAAGGAGTGGATTAACCGAGGTTCATCACGACTGGCGCACATGGCAAAGTTTTTGGAGATGAAACACAGAGAACAGCTTGAGTGCGACTCTGACTGAACGTCCCCTGATGCATGAGCTGCAAAAATTGAAACTATTTTACAATCGGACGAGATGCCTTTTTTTTTGGGGGGGGGGGGGGGGGGGGGGGGGGGGTATTTTGTTTTTTTTGTGGAGAACCAGCAGCCAGTAACAAATGAGTGTGATGGTACAAGCATACTCACACTCATTTTTAAGCTTGAAACAGGTTTTATTTCTCCTTTTTTTTTTTTTTGTATTTACTTTTAATGTACAGACTTGAAGAAATATATATATATGTAGTTGGTGGATTAATGCATTTCCAAATGTTTGTCCAACATAAACAAATTACCCAATAAAAAAAAAAATACACCCCAAAATTCTATGTAAGTCTTGTTGGTAGCAGCAGCCTTGTGCCTGCCAAGTTTGGTGTCCGAAAAAGCGTAACAAGGAACCAATGAATTGTAGCTAATAGAAGTTTGTGTAAATAAACAGGTCGCCAGCAAGCCGGCAGCCTGGCGTGCGCACAGGCCATCGCTGGGGCCCGGTGGTGATAGCCCTGCCCTGTTTCAAAAAATTACCCATCTTGGGTGTATGCGCATTTTACATCATTGGGCCGTTCATGATGAATGTTTCAGTATTTCTTTGCCTTCTTCAGGCTTGCCCAACGTGTGTTGTCTTGTCTCTCTTTGACTTCTGTCTTGTCTGTGTGTCTTGGCTTTTATGCTCTTTCTTTGCTCCTCCCACTCTTGGGTTTCCAACTTGTATTTCTTAAAAATTCTTACTTGCTTTTCTTTCTGTTTTTCTTTTCGTGACTTCCTTGTCCTTCCTTCCAGAACCTGAGGTGAACGGTCCATCAATGGGATTGGGGTCAGTGCCCCCTGTTCAAAAAATTACCCTTTTTTTTCAGTTTTCATTTCTTCTTCTGATTTTCTTTAACTTTTCTATCTTTCTTTGCCACTCTGGGCTTTCTCTCTTCCCTTTTTGTTCAATTTCCCATTTCTTTTAACTTTTTCTATTTCTTTGTTTTTTCGTGACTTTCATGTCTTTTTCTTCGTTTTTTAATTTTATTATCTTTGTTTTTCTTTATATGGCACCCCCTGCTTTGAAGACATCCCTCCTATGTTCTTTATGTTCTCTTTTATAGCACCCCCTTCCTTTATATCCTTTCCGTTTTTTCGTGATTTTCCTTGTTTGTGTCACTCATTTCTTCTTTGTTTGTCTTATCTTTCTTTGTGTCTTTTTCGTGACTTTCTTATTCATGTTTTTAAGTTTTATAGGGTTAGGATGTGGGATTGAGTCTGGTCGCTAAAGGGTTAGGGTTAGGGGGTTAGGGTTAGGTATTAGGAATCTGAGTTTTTGTTATTTCATTAATGTGATTCAGGTCCACTGGCATATAGAGGTCCATAGTTCTCCACTCATGTACTCCTGTACCTTAAACCTTTGTTCTCCACTGGTCCTCTGGCGGGTCTTTTTATTTGCTTTATTGCATTGTATTTTTTAAGGAAATAGACATATTTATATATACACTGATATAGTATTTTCTATTTCAAATGTATTCATTAGTGATCCAGAGGTTATTTACAATGAACTAATTTTTGTTTTAAACAACTATTTTCCCACAGGCAAAGAAGAAAAAAAAGCAAATCAGACTCCAATTGGAGCTCACACCTTCTACACCAAGATCCCTCTCATTGAAGGGAATATTACGGTCAAGGTAAGTATACAAGGTAAGTTTAATTTTAATTTTTTTTTTTGTGGGAAAATGAGACCAAGTTCAACAGATCACTACAAGACTATTTACATAAGATGACCCACAGAGACTTCCATAAAGTGAAACTAAATAAACTAAGTAACTCAAACACTCCTATCAACACTCCTGCAGTATAAATAACTTTATTCTCACATCAAAAGCGAGAGATAGCAAATCTACATTACACTAATATCATCTAAAGTTTAGCCCAAGGAGTTCTGATGTTCAATTTCTTGATTCACAGGTCCTTATGCCTCCTCCTCTGTCCCTCCGTCCACGCTGCCCAGGGTTGTAGTTCCAGGATGCCCATAAGATTCAGTGGATGTGTTTGAAAATGTCGGACCAAGGGAGTTATTCAATCTGTCTTACCCAATGCTGTATATATGTTATTTTAACCTGTCTACATTAGTCTACCCCGTTTCCCCCATATACATCAGAGAGCACCTGTCAGGTTTCGTAGATCGGACTCACGCGCGGACCACTAGTGTCTTTAAAAGGTGCATTTATTTACAGTGTTCCTCTACAGTGGAATTCATATATACACATAATGGTGTCAAGGGAAAAGGGGCCGGGGTTCC
>NC_135179.1:33488920-33491420 GCF_041146795.1 Maylandia zebra | reverse complement strand
ACACCGCTCAGTAGCACTTTGCCACACACGCACACTCCTCGTACCTATGGTACGACAACTTTTCTCGTGCCTATGGTACGACAACTTTTCTCGTGCCTATGGTACAACAACTTTTCGCCGTGCCCCTGGTACACCGCTCAGTAGCACTTTGCCACACAAACTCTCCTCGTGCCTATGGTACGACAACTTTTCTCGTGCCTATGGTACAACAACTTTCCTCCGTGCCCCTGGTATGACAGCTTTTCTCGTGCCTATGGTACAACAACTTTTCTCGTGCCTATGGTACAACAACTTTTCGCCCTGCCCCTGGTACACCGCTCAGTAGCACTTTGCCACACACACACACCACTCGTGCCTATGGTACGACAACTTTTCTCGTGCCTATGGTACGACAACTTTTCTCGTGCCTATGGTACAACAACCTTTCCCCGTGCCCCTGGGACACTGCGCAGAAAGTCTTTGCCACACACACACACCACTCGTGCCTATGGTACGACAACAGGCCCCGGGGACCTACATCGCACCTTGCTCTTGCCTCCCTTACAGCTGAAAAAGGTCCATGCCTGTGCACTGGCCCTGCTGAAATTCCCTCTCCATTTAGCCGAGGCAGTGAGTCGGCCTCCTGTCTCCCTTTACGGTCGAAAAAGATGTGCTCCTGGGCGCGCTGGCCCTGCTGCTACTCACATCGGGCATGGACCTGGACCTCCAGCAGGCCCCGGGGACCTACATCACACCTTGCTCTTGCCTCCCTTACAGCTGAAAAAGGTCCATGCCTGTGCCCTGGCCCTGCTGAAATTCCCTCTCCATTTAGCCGAGGCAGAGAGTCGGCCTCCTCTCTCCTTTACGGTCGAAAAAGATGTACTCCTGGGCGCGCTGGCCCTGCTGCTACTCACATCGGGCATGGACCTGGACCTCCAGCAGGCCCCGGGGACCTACATCGCACATTGCTCTTCCCTCCCTTGCAGCTGAAAAAGGTCCATGCTTGTGCCCTGGCCCTTCTGAAATTCCCTCTCCATTTAGCCGAGGCAGTGAGTCGGCCTCCTGTCTCCCTTTACGGTCGAAAAAGATGTGCTCCTGGGCGCGCTGGCCCTGCTGCTACTCACATCGGGCATGGACCTGGACCTCCAGCAGGCCCCGGGGACCTACATCACACCTTGCTCTTGCCTCCCTTACAGCTGAAAAAGGTCCATGCTTGTGCCCTGGCCCTTCTGAAATTCCCTCTCCATTTAGCCGAGGCAGTGAGTCGGCCTCCTGTCTCCCTTTACGGTCGAAAAAGATGTGCTCCTGGGCGCGCTGGCCCTGCTGCTACTCACATCGGGCATGGACCTGGACCTCCAGCAGGCCCCGGGGACCTACATCACACCTTGCTCTTGCCTCCCTTACAGCTGAAAAAGGTCCATGCTTGTGCCCTGGCCCTTCTGAAATTCCCTCTCCATTTAGCCGAGGCAGTGAGTCGGCCTCCTGTCTCCCTTTACGGTCGAAAAAGATGTGCTCCTGGGCGCGCTGGCCCTGCTGCTACTCACATCGGGCATGGACCTGGACCTCCAGCAGGCCCCGGGGACCTACATCACACCTTGCTCTTGCCTCCCTTACAGCTGAAAAAGGTCCATGCTTGTGCCCTGGCCCTTCTGAAATTCCCTCTCCATTTAGCCGAGGCAGAGAGTCGGCCTCCTGTCTCCTTTACGGTCGAAAAAGATGTGCTCCTGGGCGCGCTGGCCCTGCTGCTACTCACATCGGGCATGGACCTGGACCTCCAGCAGGCCCCGGGGACCTACATCACACCTTGCTCTTGCCTCCCTTACAGCTGAAAAAGGTCCATGCTTGTGCCCTGGCCCTTCTGAAATTCCCTCTCCATTTAGCCGAGGCAGTGAGTCGGCCTCCTGTCTCCTTCACGGTCGAAAAAGATGTGCTCCTGGGCGCGCTGGCCCTGCTGCTACTCACATCGGGCATGGACCTGGACCTCCAGCAGGCCCCGGGGACCAACATACTCCTCTGCTCTACTCCCCCACTAGCTTTCCTTCTCCCGCAGTTACCCTCCACCACAAATCCAGCATGGCCCTTGCCCTCCAGCAGGCCCCGAGGACCCACATACTCCTCCGCTCTAATCCCCCATGAGCTTTCCTTCTCCTGCAGTTACCCTCCACCGCATATCCAGCATGGCCCTTGACCTCCAGCATGCCCTGGGGACCCACATACTCCTCTGCTCTACTCCCCCACTAGCTTTCCTTCTCCCGCAGTTACCCTCCACCACAAATCCAGCATGGCCCTTGCCCTCCAGCAGGCCCCGAGGACCCACATACTCCTCCGCTCTAATCCCCCATGAGCTTTCCTTCTCCTGCAGTTACCCTCCACCGCATATCCAGCATGGCCCTTGACCTCCAGCATGCCCTGGGGACCCACATACTCCTCTGCTCTACTCCCCCACTAGCTTTCCTTCTCCCGCAGTTACCCTCCACCACAAATCCAGCATGGCCCTTGCCCTCCAGCAGGCCCCGAGGAC
>NC_135179.1:33476420-33478920 GCF_041146795.1 Maylandia zebra | reverse complement strand
CACACACACACGCACGCACGCACGCACGCACGCACGCACGCACGCACGCACGCACGCACTGCTTGTGCCTATGGTACGACAACTTTTCTCGTGCCTATGGTACGACAACTTTTCTCGTGCCTATGGTACAACAATTTTTCTCGTGCCTATGGTACAACAACTTTTTGCCGTGCCCCTGGTACACCGCTCACTAGCACTTTGCCACACAAACTCTCCTCGTGCCTATGGTACGACAACTTTTCTCGTGCCTATGGTACAACAACTTTCCTCCGTGCCCCTGGTACGACAGCTTTTCTCGTGCCTATGGTACAACAACTTTTCGCCGTGCCCCTGGTACACCGCTCAGTAGCACTTTGCCACACAAACTCTCCTCGTGCCTATGGTACGACAACTTTTCTCGTGCCTATGGTACAACAACTTTCCTCCGTGCCCCTGGTACGACAGCTTTTCTTGTGCCTATGGTACAACAACTTTTCTCGTGCCTATGGTACAACAACTTTTCGCCGTGCCCCTGGTACACCGCTCAGTAGCACTTTGCCACACACACACTCTCCTCGTGCCTATGGTACGACAACTTTTCTCGTGCCTATGGTACAACAACTTTCCTCCGTGCCCCTGGTACGACAGCTTTTCTCGTGCCTATGGTACAACAACTTTTCTCGTGCCTATGGTACAACAACTTTTCGCCGTGCCCCTGGTACACCGCTCAGTAGCACTTTGCCACACACGCACACTCCTCGTACCTATGGTACGACAACTTTTCTCGTGCCTATGGTACGACAACTTTTCTCGTGCCTATGGTACAACAACTTTTCGCCGTGCCCCTGGTACACCGCTCAGTAGCACTTTGCCACACAAACTCTCCTCGTGCCTATGGTACGACAACTTTTCTCGTGCCTATGGTACAACAACTTTCCTCCGTGCCCCTGGTATGACAGCTTTTCTCGTGCCTATGGTACAACAACTTTTCTCGTGCCTATGGTACAACAACTTTTCGCCCTGCCCCTGGTACACCGCTCAGTAGCACTTTGCCACACACACACACCACTCGTGCCTATGGTACGACAACTTTTCTCGTGCCTATGGTACGACAACTTTTCTCGTGCCTATGGTACAACAACCTTTCCCCGTGCCCCTGGGACACTGCGCAGAAAGTCTTTGCCACACACACACACCACTCGTGCCTATGGTACGACAACAGGCCCCGGGGACCTACATCGCACCTTGCTCTTGCCTCCCTTACAGCTGAAAAAGGTCCATGCCTGTGCCCTGGCCCTGCTGAAATTCCCTCTCCATTTAGCCGAGGCAGTGAGTCGGCCTCCTGTCTCCCTTTACGGTCGAAAAAGATGTGCTCCTGGGCGCGCTGGCCCTGCTGCTACTCACATCGGGCATGGACCTGGACCTCCAGCAGGCCCCGGGGACCTACATCACACCTTGCTCTTGCCTCCCTTACAGCTGAAAAAGGTCCATGCCTGTGCCCTGGCCCTGCTGAAATTCCCTCTCCATTTAGCCGAGGCAGAGAGTCGGCCTCCTCTCTCCTTTACGGTCGAAAAAGATGTGCTCCTGGGCGCGCTGGCCCTGCTGCTACTCACATCGGGCATGGACCTGGACCTCCAGCAGGCCCCGGGGACCTACATCGCACATTGCTCTTCCCTCCCTTGCAGCTGAAAAAGGTCCATGCTTGTGCCCTGGCCCTTCTGAAATTCCCTCTCCATTTAGCCGAGGCAGTGAGTCGGCCTCCTGTCTCCCTTTACGGTCGAAAAAGATGTGCTCCTGGGCGCGCTGGCCCTGCTGCTACTCACATCGGGCATGGACCTGGACCTCCAGCAGGCCCCGGGGACCTACATCACACCTTGCTCTTGCCTCCCTTACAGCTGAAAAAGGTCCATGCTTGTGCCCTGGCCCTTCTGAAATTCCCTCTCCATTTAGCCGAGGCAGTGAGTCGGCCTCCTGTCTCCCTTTACGGTCGAAAAAGATGTGCTCCTGGGCGCGCTGGCCCTGCTGCTACTCACATCGGGCATGGACCTGGACCTCCAGCAGGCCCCGGGGACCTACATCACACCTTGCTCTTGCCTCCCTTACAGCTGAAAAAGGTCCATGCTTGTGCCCTGGCCCTTCTGAAATTCCCTCTCCATTTAGCCGAGGCAGTGAGTCGGCCTCCTGTCTCCCTTTACGGTCGAAAAAGATGTGCTCCTGGGCGCGCTGGCCCTGCTGCTACTCACATCGGGCATGGACCTGGACCTCCAGCAGGCCCCGGGGACCTACATCACACCTTGCTCTTGCCTCCCTTACAGCTGAAAAAGGTCCATGCTTGTGCCCTGGCCCTTCTGAAATTCCCTCTCCATTTAGCCGAGGCAGAGAGTCGGCCTCCTGTCTCCTTTACGGTCGAAAAAGATGTGCTCCTGGGCGCGCTGGCCCTGCTGCTACTCACATCGGGCATGGACCTGGACCTCCAGCAGGCCCCGGGGACCTACATCACACCTTGCTCTTGCCTCCCTTA
>NC_135179.1:33463920-33466420 GCF_041146795.1 Maylandia zebra | reverse complement strand
TCTAGCATGGACCTTGACTTCCAGCAGGCCCCGTGGACCCACATTACCCCCCCCTGCAGTTACCCTGTGCCACATATCTAGCATGGACCTGGACCTCCAGCAGGCCCTGGGGACCCACATACTCCCCTGCTCTACTCCCCCACTAGCTTTCCTTTCTTGCAGTTACGCTCCAGCGCATATCCAGCATGGACCTTGACCTCCAGCAGGCCCCGTGAACCCACATTACCCCCCCCCTCCTGCAGTTAACCCTGTACCACATATCTAGCACGGACCTTGACCTCCAGCAGGCCCCGTGGACCCACATTACCCCCCCCCCCCCCCCCCCCCTGCAGTTACCCTGTGCCACATGTCTAGCATGGACCTTGACTTCCAGCAGGCCCCGGGGACCCACATTACCCCCCCCCCCCCCCCCCCCTCCTGCAGTTAACCCTGTACCACATATCTAGCACGGACCTTGACCTCCAGCAGGCCCCGTGGACCCACATTACCCCCCCCCCCCTGCAGTTACCCTGTGCCACATGTCTAGCATGGACCTGGACCTCCAGCAGGCCCCGGGGACCCACACTTAAGCCCCCTCCCACTAACAAAGCAGAACACCACTGGCAAAATCCTCGTGCCCCTGGTACTCCAGAAAGCACATTGAAATGTGCCCCTGGTACACTGCGCAGGAGAACTGCCGCACACACACACACACACACGCACGCACGCACGCACGCACGCACGCACGCACGCACGCACGCACGCACTGCTTGTGCCTATGGTACGACAACTTTTCTCGTGCCTATGGTACGACAACTTTTCTCGTGCCTATGGTACAACAATTTTTCTCGTGCCTATGGTACAACAACTTTTTGCCGTGCCCCTGGTACACCGCTCACTAGCACTTTGCCACACAAACTCTCCTCGTGCCTATGGTACGACAACTTTTCTCGTGCCTATGGTACAACAACTTTCCTCCGTGCCCCTGGTACGACAGCTTTTCTCGTGCCTATGGTACAACAACTTTTCGCCGTGCCCCTGGTACACCGCTCAGTAGCACTTTGCCACACAAACTCTCCTCGTGCCTATGGTACGACAACTTTTCTCGTGCCTATGGTACAACAACTTTCCTCCGTGCCCCTGGTACGACAGCTTTTCTTGTGCCTATGGTACAACAACTTTTCTCGTGCCTATGGTACAACAACTTTTCGCCGTGCCCCTGGTACACCGCTCAGTAGCACTTTGCCACACACACACTCTCCTCGTGCCTATGGTACGACAACTTTTCTCGTGCCTATGGTACAACAACTTTCCTCCGTGCCCCTGGTACGACAGCTTTTCTTGTGCCTATGGTACAACAACTTTTCTCGTGCCTATGGTACAACAACTTTTCGCCGTGCCCCTGGTACACCGCTCAGTAGCACTTTGCCACACACACACTCTCCTCGTGCCTATGGTACGACAACTTTTCTCGTGCCTATGGTACAACAACTTTCCTCCGTGCCCCTGGTACGACAGCTTTTCTCGTGCCTATGGTACAACAACTTTTCTCGTGCCTATGGTACAACAACTTTTCGCCGTGCCCCTGGTACACCGCTCAGTAGCACTTTGCCACACACGCACACTCCTCGTACCTATGGTACGACAACTTTTCTCGTGCCTATGGTACGACAACTTTTCTCGTGCCTATGGTACAACAACTTTTCGCCGTGCCCCTGGTACACCGCTCAGTAGCACTTTGCCACACAAACTCTCCTCGTGCCTATGGTACGACAACTTTTCTCGTGCCTATGGTACAACAACTTTCCTCCGTGCCCCTGGTATGACAGCTTTTCTCGTGCCTATGGTACAACAACTTTTCTCGTGCCTATGGTACAACAACTTTTCGCCCTGCCCCTGGTACACCGCTCAGTAGCACTTTGCCACACACACACACCACTCGTGCCTATGGTACGACAACTTTTCTCGTGCCTATGGTACGACAACTTTTCTCGTGCCTATGGTACAACAACCTTTCCCCGTGCCCCTGGGACACTGCGCAGAAAGTCTTTGCCACACACACACACCACTCGTGCCTATGGTACGACAACAGGCCCCGGGGACCTACATCGCACCTTGCTCTTGCCTCCCTTACAGCTGAAAAAGGTCCATGCCTGTGCACTGGCCCTGCTGAAATTCCCTCTCCATTTAGCCGAGGCAGTGAGTCGGCCTCCTGTCTCCCTTTACGGTCGAAAAAGATGTGCTCCTGGGCGCGCTGGCCCTGCTGCTACTCACATCGGGCATGGACCTGGACCTCCAGCAGGCCCCGGGGACCTACATCACACCTTGCTCTTGCCTCCCTTACAGCTGAAAAAGGTCCATGCCTGTGCCCTGGCCCTGCTGAAATTCCCTCTCCATTTAGCCGAGGCAGAGAGTCGGCCTCCTCTCTCCTTTACGGTCGAAAAAGATGTACTCCTGGGCGCGCTGGCCCTGCTGCTACTCACATCGGGCATGGACCTGGACCTCCAGCAGGCCCCGGGGA
>NC_135179.1:33448920-33451420 GCF_041146795.1 Maylandia zebra | reverse complement strand
CACAAACTCTCCTCGTGCCTATGGTACGACAACTTTTCTCGTGCCTATGGTACAACAACTTTCCTCCGTGCCCCTGGTACGACAGCTTTTCTCGTGCCTATGGTACAACAACTTTTCTCGTGCCTATGGTACAACAACTTTTCGCCGTGCCCCTGGTACACCGCTCAGTAGCACTTTGCCACACACACACTCCTCGTACCTATGGTACGACAACTTTTCTCGTGCCTATGGTACGACAACTTTTCTCGTGCCTATGGTACAACAACCTTTCGCCGTGCCCCTGGTACACCGCTCAGTAGCACTTTGCCACACAAACTCTCCTCGTGCCTATGGTACGACAACTTTTCTCGTGCCTATGGTACAACAACTTTCCTCCGTGCCCCTGGTACGACAGCTTTTCTCGTGCCTATGGTACAACAACTTTTCTCGTGCCTATGGTACAACAACTTTTCGCCGTGCCCCTGGTACACCGCTCAGTAGCACTTTGCCACACACACACTCCTCGTACCTATGGTACGACAACTTTTCTCGTGCCTATGGTACGACAACTTTTCTCGTGCCTATGGTACAACAACTTTTCGCCGTGCCCCTGGTACACCGCTCAGTAGCACTTTGCCACACAAACTCTCCTCGTGCCTATGGTACGACAACTTTTCTCGTGCCTATGGTACAACAACTTTTCGCCGTGCCCCTGGTACACCGCTCAGTAGCACTTTGCCACACACACACACACCACTCGTGCCTATGGTACGACAACTTTTCTCGTGCCTATGGTACGACAACTTTTCTCGTGCCTATGGTACAACAACCTTTCCCCGTGCCCCTGGGACACTGCGCAGAAAGTCTTTGCCACACACACACACCACTCGTGCCTATGGTACGACAACAGGCCCCGGGGACCTACATCGCACCTTGCTCTTGCCTCCCTTACAGCTGAAAAAGGTCCATGCCTGTGCCCTGGCCCTGCTGAAATTCCCTCTCCATTTAGCCGAGGCAGTGAGTCGGCCTCCTGTCTCCCTTTACGGTCGAAAAAGATGTGCTCCTGGGCGCGCTGGCCCTGCTGCTACTCACATCGGGCATGGACCTGGACCTCCAGCAGGCCCCGGGGACCTACATCGCACATTGCTCTTCCCTCCCTTACAGCTGAAAAAGGTCCATGCTTGTGCCCTGGCCCTTCTGAAATTCCCTCTCCATTTAGCCGAGGCAGAGAGTCGGCCTCCTGTCTCCTTTACGGTCGAAAAAGATGTGCTCCTGGGCGCGCTGGCCCTGCTGCTACTCACATCGGGCATGGACCTGGACCTCCAGCAGGCCCCGGGGACCTACATCGCACATTGCTCTTCCCTCCCTTACAGCTGAAAAAGGTCCATGCTTGTGCCCTGGCCCTTCTGAAATTCCCTCTCCATTTAGCCGAGGCAGAGAGTCGGCCTCCTGTCTCCTTTACGGTCGAAAAAGATGTGCTCCTGGGCGCGCTGGCCCTGCTGCTACTCACATCGGGCATGGACCTGGACCTCCAGCAGGCCCCGGGGACCTACATCACACCTTGCTCTTGCCTCCCTTACAGCTGAAAAAGGTCCATGCCTGTGCCCTGGCCCTGCTGAAATTCCCTCTCCATTTAGCCGAGGCAGTGAGTCGGCCTCCTGTCTCCCTTTACGGTCGAAAAAGATGTGCTCCTTGGCGCGCTGGCCCTGCTGCTACTCACATCGGGCATGGACCTGGACCTCCAGCAGGCCCCGGGGACCTACATCACACCTTGCTCTTGCCTCCCTTACAGCTGAAAAGGTCCATGCTTGTGCCCTGGCCCTTCTGAAATTCCCTCTCCATTTAGCCGAGGCAGTGAGTCGGCCTCCTGTCTCCCTTTACGGTCGAAAAAGATGTGCTCCTGGGCGCGCTGGCCCTGCTGCTACTCACATCGGGCATGGACCTGGACCTCCAGCAGGCCCCGGGGACCTACATCACACCTTGCTCTTGCCTCCCTTACAGCTGAAAAGGTCCATGCTTTTGCCCTGGCCCTTCTGAAATTCCCTCTCCATTTAGCCGAGGCAGTGAGTCGGCCTCCTGTCTCCCTTTACGGTCGAAAAAGATGTGCTCCTGGACGCGCTGGCGCCGGCTGCTACTCACATCGGGCATGGACCTGGACCTCCAGTAGGCCCCGGGGACCTACATCACACCTTGCTCTTGCCTCCCTTACAGCTGAAAAGGTCCATGCTTGTGACCTGGCCCTTCTGAAATTCCCTCTCCATTTAGCCGAGGCAGTGAGTCGGCCTCCTGTCTCCCTTTACGGTCGAAAAAGATGTGCTCCTGGGCGCGCTGGCCCTGCTGCTACTCACATCGGGCATGGACCTGGACCTCCAGCAGGCCCCGGGGACCTACATCACACCTTGCTCTTGCCTCCCTTACAGCTGAAAAGGTCCATGCTTGTGCCCTGGCCCTTCTGAAATTCCCTCTCCATTTAGCCGAGGCAGTGAGTCGGCCTCCTGTCTCCCTTTACGGTCGAAAAAGA
>NC_135179.1:33052213-33054713 GCF_041146795.1 Maylandia zebra | reverse complement strand
ACAACTTTTCTCGTGCCTATGGTACAACAACTTTTCGCCGTGCCCCTGGTACACCGCTCAGTAGCACTTTGCCACACACACACTCTCCTCGTGCCTATGGTACGACAACTTTTCTCGTGCCTATGGTACAACAACTTTCCTCCGTGCCCCTGGTACGACAGCTTTTCTCGTGCCTATGGTACAACAACTTTTCTCGTGCCTATGGTACAACAACTTTTCGCCGTGCCCCTGGTACACCGCTCAGTAGCACTTTGCCACACACGCACACTCCTCGTACCTATGGTACGACAACTTTTCTCGTGCCTATGGTACGACAACTTTTCTCGTGCCTATGGTACAACAACTTTTCGCCGTGCCCCTGGTACACCGCTCAGTAGCACTTTGCCACACAAACTCTCCTCGTGCCTATGGTACGACAACTTTTCTCGTGCCTATGGTACAACAACTTTCCTCCGTGCCCCTGGTACGACAGCTTTTCTCGTGCCTATGGTACAACAACTTTTCTCGTGCCTATGGTACAACAACTTTTCGCCCTGCCCCTGGTACACCGCTCAGTAGCACTTTGCCACACACACACACACCACTCGTGCCTATGGTACGACAACTTTTCTCGTGCCTATGGTACGACAACTTTTCTCGTGCCTATGGTACAACAACCTTTCCCCGTGCCCCTGGGACACTGCGCAGAAAGTCTTTGCCACACACACACACCACTCGTGCCTATGGTACGACAAAAGGCCCCGGGGACCTACATCGCACCTTGCTCTTGCCTCCCTTACAGCTGAAAAAGGTCCATGCCTGTGCCCTGGCCCTGCTGAAATTCCCTCTCCATTTAGCCGAGGCAGTGAGTCGGCCTCCTGTCTCCCTTTACGGTCGAAAAAGATGTGCTCCTGGGCGCGCTGGCCCTGCTGCTACTCACATCGGGCATGGACCTGGACCTCCAGCAGGCCCCGGGGACCTACATCACACCTTGCTCTTGCCTCCCTTACAGCTGAAAAAGGTCCATGCCTGTGCCCTGGCCCTGCTGAAATTCCCTCTCCATTTAGCCGAGGCAGAGAGTCGGCCTCCTCTCTCCTTTACGGTCGAAAAAGATGTGCTCCTGGGCGCGCTGGCCCTGCTGCTACTCACATCGGGCATGGACCTGGACCTCCAGCAGGCCCCGGGGACCTACATCGCACATTGCTCTTCCCTCCCTTGCAGCTGAAAAAGGTCCATGCTTGTGCCCTGGCCCTTCTGAAATTCCCTCTCCATTTAGCCGAGGCAGTGAGTCGGCCTCCTGTCTCCCTTTACGGTCGAAAAAGATGTGCTCCTGGGCGCGCTGGCCCTGCTGCTACTCACATCGGGCATGGACCTGGACCTCCAGCAGGCCCCGGGGACCTACATCACACCTTGCTCTTGCCTCCCTTACAGCTGAAAAAGGTCCATGCTTGTGCCCTGGCCCTTCTGAAATTCCCTCTCCATTTAGCCGAGGCAGTGAGTCGGCCTCCTGTCTCCCTTTACGGTCGAAAAAGATGTGCTCCTGGGCGCGCTGGCCCTGCTGCTACTCACATCGGGCATGGACCTGGACCTCCAGCAGGCCCCGGGGACCTACATCACACCTTGCTCTTGCCTCCATTACAGCTGAAAAAGGTCCATGCTTGTGCCCTGGCCCTTCTGAAATTCCCTCTCCATTTAGCCGAGGCAGAGAGTCGGCCTCCTGTCTCCCTTTACGGTCGAAAAAGATGTGCTCCTGGGCGCGCTGGCCCTGCTGCTACTCACATCGGGCATGGACCTGGACCTCCAGCAGGCCCCGGGGACCTACATCACACCTTGCTCTTGCCTCCCTTACAGCTGAAAAAGGTCCATGCTTGTGCCCTGGCCCTTCTGAAATTCCCTCTCCATTTAGCCGAGGCAGAGAGTCGGCCTCCTGTCTCCTTTACGGTCGAAAAAGATGTGCTCCTGGGCGCGCTGGCCCTGCTGCTACTCACATCGGGCATGGACCTGGACCTCCAGCAGGCCCCGGGGACCTACATCACACCTTGCTCTTGCCTCCCTTACAGCTGAAAAGGTCCATGCTTTTGCCCTGGCCCTTCTGAAATTCCCTCTCCATTTAGCCGAGGCAGTGAGTCGGCCTCCTGTCTCCTTCACGGTCGAAAAAGATGTGCTCCTGGGCGCGCTGGCCCTGCTGCTACTCACATCGGGCATGGACCTGGACCTCCAGCAGGCCCCGGGGACCAACATACTCCTCTGCTCTACTCCCCCACTAGCTTTCCTTCTCCCGCAGTTACCCTCCACCACAAATCCAGCATGGCCCTTGCCCTCCAGCAGGCCCCGAGGACCCACATACTCCTCCGCTCTAATCCCCCATGAGCTTTCCTTCTCCTGCAGTTACCCTCCACCGCATATCCAGCATGGCCCTTGACCTCCAGCATGCCCCGGGGACGCACATCCTCCCCTGCTCTAGTCCCCCACTAGCTTACCTTTCTTGTAGTTACGCTCCAGCGCATATCCAGCATGGACC
>NC_135179.1:33039713-33042213 GCF_041146795.1 Maylandia zebra | reverse complement strand
CTCCGTGCCCCTGGTACGACAGCTTTTCTCGTGCCTATGGTACAACAACTTTTCGCCGTGCCCCTGGTACACCGCTCAGTAGCACTTTGCCACACAAACTCTCCTCGTGCCTATGGTACGACAACTTTTCTCGTGCCCATGGTACAACAACTTTCCTCCGTGCCCCTGGTACGACAGCTTTTCTTGTGCCTATGGTACAACAACTTTTCTCGTGCCTATGGTACAACAACTTTTCGCCGTGCCCCTGGTACACCGCTCAGTAGCACTTTGCCACACAAACTCTCCTCGTGCCTATGGTACGACAACTTTTCTCGTGCCTATGGTACAACAACTTTCCTCCGTGCCCCTGGTACGACAGCTTTTCTTGTGCCTATGGTACAACAACTTTTCTCGTGCCTATGGTACAACAACTTTTCGCCGTGCCCCTGGTACACCGCTCAGTAGCACTTTGCCACACACACACTCTCCTCGTGCCTATGGTACGACAACTTTTCTCGTGCCTATGGTACAACAACTTTCCTCCGTGCCCCTGGTACGACAGCTTTTCTTGTGCCTATGGTACAACAACTTTTCTCGTGCCTATGGTACAACAACTTTTCGCCGTGCCCCTGGTACACCGCTCAGTAGCACTTTGCCACACACACACTCTCCTCGTGCCTATGGTACGACAACTTTTCTCGTGCCTATGGTACAACAACTTTCCTCCGTGCCCCTGGTACGACAGCTTTTCTCGTGCCTATGGTACAACAACTTTTCTCGTGCCTATGGTACAACAACTTTTCGCCGTGCCCCTGGTACACCGCTCAGTAGCACTTTGCCACACACGCACACTCCTCGTACCTATGGTACGACAACTTTTCTCGTGCCTATGGTACGACAACTTTTCTCGTGCCTATGGTACAACAACTTTTCGCCGTGCCCCTGGTACACCGCTCAGTAGCACTTTGCCACACAAACTCTCCTCGTGCCTATGGTACGACAACTTTTCTCGTGCCTATGGTACAACAACTTTCCTCCGTGCCCCTGGTACGACAGCTTTTCTCGTGCCTATGGTACAACAACTTTTCTCGTGCCTATGGTACAACAACTTTTCGCCCTGCCCCTGGTACACCGCTCAGTAGCACTTTGCCACACACACACACACCACTCGTGCCTATGGTACGACAACTTTTCTCGTGCCTATGGTACGACAACTTTTCTCGTGCCTATGGTACAACAACCTTTCCCCGTGCCCCTGGGACACTGCGCAGAAAGTCTTTGCCACACACACACACCACTCGTGCCTATGGTACGACAAAAGGCCCCGGGGACCTACATCGCACCTTGCTCTTGCCTCCCTTACAGCTGAAAAAGGTCCATGCCTGTGCCCTGGCCCTGCTGAAATTCCCTCTCCATTTAGCCGAGGCAGTGAGTCGGCCTCCTGTCTCCCTTTACGGTCGAAAAAGATGTGCTCCTGGGCGCGCTGGCCCTGCTGCTACTCACATCGGGCATGGACCTGGACCTCCAGCAGGCCCCGGGGACCTACATCACACCTTGCTCTTGCCTCCCTTACAGCTGAAAAAGGTCCATGCCTGTGCCCTGGCCCTGCTGAAATTCCCTCTCCATTTAGCCGAGGCAGAGAGTCGGCCTCCTCTCTCCTTTACGGTCGAAAAAGATGTGCTCCTGGGCGCGCTGGCCCTGCTGCTACTCACATCGGGCATGGACCTGGACCTCCAGCAGGCCCCGGGGACCTACATCGCACATTGCTCTTCCCTCCCTTGCAGCTGAAAAAGGTCCATGCTTGTGCCCTGGCCCTTCTGAAATTCCCTCTCCATTTAGCCGAGGCAGTGAGTCGGCCTCCTGTCTCCCTTTACGGTCGAAAAAGATGTGCTCCTGGGCGCGCTGGCCCTGCTGCTACTCACATCGGGCATGGACCTGGACCTCCAGCAGGCCCCGGGGACCTACATCACACCTTGCTCTTGCCTCCCTTACAGCTGAAAAAGGTCCATGCTTGTGCCCTGGCCCTTCTGAAATTCCCTCTCCATTTAGCCGAGGCAGTGAGTCGGCCTCCTGTCTCCCTTTACGGTCGAAAAAGATGTGCTCCTGGGCGCGCTGGCCCTGCTGCTACTCACATCGGGCATGGACCTGGACCTCCAGCAGGCCCCGGGGACCTACATCACACCTTGCTCTTGCCTCCATTACAGCTGAAAAAGGTCCATGCTTGTGCCCTGGCCCTTCTGAAATTCCCTCTCCATTTAGCCGAGGCAGAGAGTCGGCCTCCTGTCTCCCTTTACGGTCGAAAAAGATGTGCTCCTGGGCGCGCTGGCCCTGCTGCTACTCACATCGGGCATGGACCTGGACCTCCAGCAGGCCCCGGGGACCTACATCACACCTTGCTCTTGCCTCCCTTACAGCTGAAAAAGGTCCATGCTTGTGCCCTGGCCCTTCTGAAATTCCCTCTCCATTTAGCCGAGGCAGAGAGTCGGCCTCCTGTCTCCTTTACGGTCGAAAAAGATGTGCT
>NC_135179.1:33027213-33029713 GCF_041146795.1 Maylandia zebra | reverse complement strand
GTACAACAATTTTTCTCGTGCCTATGGTACAACAACTTTTTGCCGTGCCCCTGGTACACCGCTCACTAGCACTTTGCCACACAAACTCTCCTCGTGCCTATGGTACGACAACTTTTCTCGTGCCTATGGTACAACAACTTTCCTCCGTGCCCCTGGTACGACAGCTTTTCTCGTGCCTATGGTACAACAACTTTTCGCCGTGCCCCTGGTACACCGCTCAGTAGCACTTTGCCACACAAACTCTCCTCGTGCCTATGGTACGACAACTTTTCTCGTGCCCATGGTACAACAACTTTCCTCCGTGCCCCTGGTACGACAGCTTTTCTTGTGCCTATGGTACAACAACTTTTCTCGTGCCTATGGTACAACAACTTTTCGCCGTGTGCCCCTGGTACACCGCTCAGTAGCACTTTGCCACACAAACTCTCCTCGTGCCTATGGTACGACAACTTTTCTCGTGCCTATGGTACAACAACTTTCCTCCGTGCCCCTGGTACGACAGCTTTTCTTGTGCCTATGGTACAACAACTTTTCTCGTGCCTATGGTACAACAACTTTTCGCCGTGCCCCTGGTACACCGCTCAGTAGCACTTTGCCACACACACACTCTCCTCGTGCCTATGGTACGACAACTTTTCTCGTGCCTATGGTACAACAACTTTCCTCCGTGCCCCTGGTACGACAGCTTTTCTTGTGCCTATGGTACAACAACTTTTCTCGTGCCTATGGTACAACAACTTTTCGCCGTGCCCCTGGTACACCGCTCAGTAGCACTTTGCCACACACACACTCTCCTCGTGCCTATGGTACGACAACTTTTCTCGTGCCTATGGTACAACAACTTTCCTCCGTGCCCCTGGTACGACAGCTTTTCTCGTGCCTATGGTACAACAACTTTTCTCGTGCCTATGGTACAACAACTTTTCGCCGTGCCCCTGGTACACCGCTCAGTAGCACTTTGCCACACACGCACACTCCTCGTACCTATGGTACGACAACTTTTCTCGTGCCTATGGTACGACAACTTTTCTCGTGCCTATGGTACAACAACTTTTCGCCGTGCCCCTGGTACACCGCTCAGTAGCACTTTGCCACACAAACTCTCCTCGTGCCTATGGTACGACAACTTTTCTCGTGCCTATGGTACAACAACTTTCCTCCGTGCCCCTGGTACGACAGCTTTTCTCGTGCCTATGGTACAACAACTTTTCTCGTGCCTATGGTACAACAACTTTTCGCCCTGCCCCTGGTACACCGCTCAGTAGCACTTTGCCACACACACACACACCACTCGTGCCTATGGTACGACAACTTTTCTCGTGCCTATGGTACGACAACTTTTCTCGTGCCTATGGTACAACAACCTTTCCCCGTGCCCCTGGGACACTGCGCAGAAAGTCTTTGCCACACACACACACCACTCGTGCCTATGGTACGACAAAAGGCCCCGGGGACCTACATCGCACCTTGCTCTTGCCTCCCTTACAGCTGAAAAAGGTCCATGCCTGTGCCCTGGCCCTGCTGAAATTCCCTCTCCATTTAGCCGAGGCAGTGAGTCGGCCTCCTGTCTCCCTTTACGGTCGAAAAAGATGTGCTCCTGGGCGCGCTGGCCCTGCTGCTACTCACATCGGGCATGGACCTGGACCTCCAGCAGGCCCCGGGGACCTACATCACACCTTGCTCTTGCCTCCCTTACAGCTGAAAAAGGTCCATGCCTGTGCCCTGGCCCTGCTGAAATTCCCTCTCCATTTAGCCGAGGCAGAGAGTCGGCCTCCTCTCTCCTTTACGGTCGAAAAAGATGTGCTCCTGGGCGCGCTGGCCCTGCTGCTACTCACATCGGGCATGGACCTGGACCTCCAGCAGGCCCCGGGGACCTACATCGCACATTGTTCTTCCCTCCCTTGCAGCTGAAAAAGGTCCATGCTTGTGCCCTGGCCCTTCTGAAATTCCCTCTCCATTTAGCCGAGGCAGTGAGTCGGCCTCCTGTCTCCCTTTACGGTCGAAAAAGATGTGCTCCTGGGCGCGCTGGCCCTGCTGCTACTCACATCGGGCATGGACCTGGACCTCCAGCAGGCCCCGGGGACCTACATCACACCTTGCTCTTGCCTCCCTTACAGCTGAAAAAGGTCCATGCTTGTGCCCTGGCCCTTCTGAAATTCCCTCTCCATTTAGCCGAGGCAGTGAGTCGGCCTCCTGTCTCCCTTTACGGTCGAAAAAGATGTGCTCCTGGGCGCGCTGGCCCTGCTGCTACTCACATCGGGCATGGACCTGGACCTCCAGCAGGCCCCGGGGACCTACATCACACCTTGCTCTTGCCTCCCTTACAGCTGAAAAAGGTCCATGCTTGTGCCCTGGCCCTTCTGAAATTCCCTCTCCATTTAGCCGAGGCAGTGAGTCGGCCTCCTGTCTCCCTTTACGGTCGAAAAAGATGTGCTCCTGGGCGCGCTGGCCCTGCTGCTACTCACATCGGGCATGGACCTGGACCTCCAGCAGGCCCCGG
>NC_135179.1:33014713-33017213 GCF_041146795.1 Maylandia zebra | reverse complement strand
AGCAGGCCCCGGGGACCCACATTACCCCCCCCCCCCCCCCCCCTCCTGCAGTTAACCCTGTACCACATATCTAGCACGGACCTTGACCTCCAGCAGGCCCCGTGGACCCACATTACCCCCCCCCCCCTGCAGTTACCCTGTGCCACATGTCTAGCATGGACCTGGACCTCCAGCAGGCCCCGGGGACCCACACTTAAGCCCCCTCCCACTAACAAAGCAGAACACCACTGGCAAAATCCTCGTGCCCCTGGTACTCCAGAAAGCACATTGAAATGTGCCCCTGGTACACTGCGCAGAAGAACTGCCGCACACACACACACACACACACGCACGCACGCACGCACGCACGCACGCACTGCTTGTGCCTATGGTACGACAACTTTTCTCGTGCCTATGGTACGACAACTTTTCTCGTGCCTATGGTACAACAATTTTTCTCGTGCCTATGGTACAACAACTTTTTGCCGTGCCCCTGGTACACCGCTCACTAGCACTTTGCCACACAAACTCTCCTCGTGCCTATGGTACGACAACTTTTCTCGTGCCTATGGTACAACAACTTTCCTCCGTGCCCCTGGTACGACAGCTTTTCTCGTGCCTATGGTACAACAACTTTTCGCCGTGCCCCTGGTACACCGCTCAGTAGCACTTTGCCACACAAACTCTCCTCGTGCCTATGGTACGACAACTTTTCTCGTGCCTATGGTACAACAACTTTCCTCCGTGCCCCTGGTACGACAGCTTTTCTTGTGCCTATGGTACAACAACTTTTCTCGTGCCTATGGTACAACAACTTTTCGCCGTGCCCCTGGTACACCGCTCAGTAGCACTTTGCCACACAAACTCTCCTCGTGCCTATGGTACGACAACTTTTCTCGTGCCTATGGTACAACAACTTTCCTCCGTGCCCCTGGTACGACAGCTTTTCTTGTGCCTATGGTACAACAACTTTTCTCGTGCCTATGGTACAACAACTTTTCGCCGTGCCCCTGGTACACCGCTCAGTAGCACTTTGCCACACACACACTCTCCTCGTGCCTATGGTACGACAACTTTTCTCGTGCCTATGGTACAACAACTTTCCTCCGTGCCCCTGGTACGACAGCTTTTCTTGTGCCTATGGTACAACAACTTTTCTCGTGCCTATGGTACAACAACTTTTCGCCGTGCCCCTGGTACACCGCTCAGTAGCACTTTGCCACACACACACTCTCCTCGTGCCTATGGTACGACAACTTTTCTCGTGCCTATGGTACAACAACTTTCCTCCGTGCCCCTGGTACGACAGCTTTTCTCGTGCCTATGGTACAACAACTTTTCTCGTGCCTATGGTACAACAACTTTTCGCCGTGCCCCTGGTACACCGCTCAGTAGCACTTTGCCACACACGCACACTCCTCGTACCTATGGTACGACAACTTTTCTCGTGCCTATGGTACGACAACTTTTCTCGTGCCTATGGTACAACAACTTTTCGCCGTGCCCCTGGTACACCGCTCAGTAGCACTTTGCCACACAAACTCTCCTCGTGCCTATGGTACGACAACTTTTCTCGTGCCTATGGTACAACAACTTTCCTCCGTGCCCCTGGTACGACAGCTTTTCTCGTGCCTATGGTACAACAACTTTTCTCGTGCCTATGGTACAACAACTTTTCGCCCTGCCCCTGGTACACCGCTCAGTAGCACTTTGCCACACACACACACACCACTCGTGCCTATGGTACGACAACTTTTCTCGTGCCTATGGTACGACAACTTTTCTCGTGCCTATGGTACAACAACCTTTCCCCGTGCCCCTGGGACACTGCGCAGAAAGTCTTTGCCACACACACACACCACTCGTGCCTATGGTACGACAACAGGCCCCGGGGACCTACATCGCACCTTGCTCTTGCCTCCCTTACAGCTGAAAAAGGTCCATGCCTGTGCCCTGGCCCTGCTGAAATTCCCTCTCCATTTAGCCGAGGCAGTGAGTCGGCCTCCTGTCTCCCTTTACGGTCGAAAAAGATGTGCTCCTGGGCGCGCTGGCCCTGCTGCTACTCACATCGGGCATGGACCTGGACCTCCAGCAGGCCCCGGGGACCTACATCACACCTTGCTCTTGCCTCCCTTACAGCTGAAAAAGGTCCATGCCTGTGCCCTGGCCCTGCTGAAATTCCCTCTCCATTTAGCCGAGGCAGAGAGTCGGCCTCCTCTCTCCTTTACGGTCGAAAAAGATGTGCTCCTGGGCGCGCTGGCCCTGCTGCTACTCACATCGGGCATGGACCTGGACCTCCAGCAGGCCCCGGGGACCTACATCGCACATTGCTCTTCCCTCCCTTGCAGCTGAAAAAGGTCCATGCTTGTGCCCTGGCCCTTCTGAAATTCCCTCTCCATTTAGCCGAGGCAGTGAGTCGGCCTCCTGTCTCCCTTTACGGTCGAAAAAGATGTGCTCCTGGGCGCGCTGGCCCTGCTGCTACTCACATCGGGCATGGACCTGGACCTCCAGCAGGCCCCGG
>NC_135179.1:33002213-33004713 GCF_041146795.1 Maylandia zebra | reverse complement strand
CCCCCCCCCCCCCCTTCCCCCTGCAGTTACCCTGTACCACATGTCTAGCATGGACCTTGACTTCCAGCAGGCCCCGTGGACCCACATTACCCCCCCCTGCAGTTACCCTGTGCCACATATCTAGCATGGACCTGGACCTCCAGCAGGCCCTGGGGACCCACATACTCCCCTGCTCTACTCCCCCACTAGCTTTCCTTTCTTGCAGTTACGCTCCAGCGCATATCCAGCATGGACCTTGACCTCCAGCAGGCCCCGTGAACCCACATTACCCCCCCCCCCCTCCTGCAGTTAACCCTGTACCACATATCTAGCACGGACCTTGACCTCCAGCAGGCCCCGTGGACCCACATTACCCCCCCCCCCCCCCCCCCTGCAGTTACCCTGTGCCACATGTCTAGCATGGACCTTGACTTCCAGCAGGCCCCGGGGACCCACATTACCCCCCCCCCCCCCCCCCTCCTGCAGTTAACCCTGTACCACATATCTAGCACGGACCTTGACCTCCAGCAGGCCCCGTGGACCCACATTACCCCCCCCCCCTGCAGTTACCCTGTGCCACATGTCTAGCATGGACCTGGACCTCCAGCAGGCCCCGGGGACCCACACTTAAGCCCCCTCCCACTAACAAAGCAGAACACCACTGGCAAAATCCTCGTGCCCCTGGTACTCCAGAAAGCACATTGAAATGTGCCCCTGGTACACTGCGCAGAAGAACTGCCGCACACACACACACACACACACGCACGCACGCACGCACGCACGCACGCACTGCTTGTGCCTATGGTACGACAACTTTTCTCGTGCCTATGGTACGACAACTTTTCTCGTGCCTATGGTACAACAATTTTTCTCGTGCCTATGGTACAACAACTTTTTGCCGTGCCCCTGGTACACCGCTCACTAGCACTTTGCCACACAAACTCTCCTCGTGCCTATGGTACGACAACTTTTCTCGTGCCTATGGTACAACAACTTTCCTCCGTGCCCCTGGTACGACAGCTTTTCTCGTGCCTATGGTACAACAACTTTTCGCCGTGCCCCTGGTACACCGCTCAGTAGCACTTTGCCACACAAACTCTCCTCGTGCCTATGGTACGACAACTTTTCTCGTGCCTATGGTACAACAACTTTCCTCCGTGCCCCTGGTACGACAGCTTTTCTTGTGCCTATGGTACAACAACTTTTCTCGTGCCTATGGTACAACAACTTTTCGCCGTGCCCCTGGTACACCGCTCAGTAGCACTTTGCCACACAAACTCTCCTCGTGCCTATGGTACGACAACTTTTCTCGTGCCTATGGTACAACAACTTTCCTCCGTGCCCCTGGTACGACAGCTTTTCTTGTGCCTATGGTACAACAACTTTTCTCGTGCCTATGGTACAACAACTTTTCGCCGTGCCCCTGGTACACCGCTCAGTAGCACTTTGCCACACACACACTCTCCTCGTGCCTATGGTACGACAACTTTTCTCGTGCCTATGGTACAACAACTTTCCTCCGTGCCCCTGGTACGACAGCTTTTCTTGTGCCTATGGTACAACAACTTTTCTCGTGCCTATGGTACAACAACTTTTCGCCGTGCCCCTGGTACACCGCTCAGTAGCACTTTGCCACACACACACTCTCCTCGTGCCTATGGTACGACAACTTTTCTCGTGCCTATGGTACAACAACTTTCCTCCGTGCCCCTGGTACGACAGCTTTTCTCGTGCCTATGGTACAACAACTTTTCTCGTGCCTATGGTACAACAACTTTTCGCCGTGCCCCTGGTACACCGCTCAGTAGCACTTTGCCACACACGCACACTCCTCGTACCTATGGTACGACAACTTTTCTCGTGCCTATGGTACGACAACTTTTCTCGTGCCTATGGTACAACAACTTTTCGCCGTGCCCCTGGTACACCGCTCAGTAGCACTTTGCCACACAAACTCTCCTCGTGCCTATGGTACGACAACTTTTCTCGTGCCTATGGTACAACAACTTTCCTCCGTGCCCCTGGTACGACAGCTTTTCTCGTGCCTATGGTACAACAACTTTTCTCGTGCCTATGGTACAACAACTTTTCGCCCTGCCCCTGGTACACCGCTCAGTAGCACTTTGCCACACACACACACACCACTCGTGCCTATGGTACGACAACTTTTCTCGTGCCTATGGTACGACAACTTTTCTCGTGCCTATGGTACAACAACCTTTCCCCGTGCCCCTGGGACACTGCGCAGAAAGTCTTTGCCACACACACACACCACTCGTGCCTATGGTACGACAAAAGGCCCCGGGGACCTACATCGCACCTTGCTCTTGCCTCCCTTACAGCTGAAAAAGGTCCATGCCTGTGCCCTGGCCCTGCTGAAATTCCCTCTCCATTTAGCCGAGGCAGTGAGTCGGCCTCCTGTCTCCCTTTACGGTCGAAAAAGATGTGCTCCTGGGCGCGCTGGCCCTGCTGCTACTCACATCGGGCATGGACCTGGACCTCCAGCAGGCCCCGGGGACCT
>NC_135179.1:32989713-32992213 GCF_041146795.1 Maylandia zebra | reverse complement strand
AGTGCCGTCCGAGCGTTGCCGAGGGTGTCTGCTGACTTGCGCATCTTCAGACACCCGTCTCCCATAAATGACGGAGGGCACCTTTGCTACTCATTACCCTTAGACTGCTCAACTGGAGAGGGGAGAAAAAAAGGCCCTGGCCGAGGTGGTGAGTCGGCCTCCTCTCTCCCTCACGGTTGAAAAAGATGTGCTCCTGGCGCACTGGCCCTGCTGAAAATCTCTCTCCATTTGGCCGAGGCAGAGAGTCGGCCTCCTCTCTCCCTTACGGTCGAAAAAGATGTGCTGCTGTCGAACTGGCCATTACATCCTCACCTGATCTAGTCCCCCATTAGATCCGCCCCCCCACCGCAGTTACCCCGTACCACATATCTAGCACGGACCTTGACCTCCAGCAGGCCCCGGGGACCCACATTACCCCCCCCCCCCCCCCCCTTCCCCCTGCAGTTACCCTGTACCACATGTCTAGCATGGACCTTGACTTCCAGCAGGCCCCGTGGACCCACATTACCCCCCCCTGCAGTTACCCTGTGCCACATATCTAGCATGGACCTGGACCTCCAGCAGGCCCTGGGGACCCACATACTCCCCTGCTCTACTCCCCCACTAGCTTTCCTTTCTTGCAGTTACGCTCCAGCGCATATCCAGCATGGACCTTGACCTCCAGCAGGCCCCGTGAACCCACATTACCCCCCCCCCCCTCCTGCAGTTAACCCTGTACCACATATCTAGCACGGACCTTGACCTCCAGCAGGCCCCGTGGACCCACATTACCCCCCCCCCCCCCCCCCCTGCAGTTACCCTGTGCCACATGTCTAGCATGGACCTTGACTTCCAGCAGGCCCCGGGGACCCACATTACCCCCCCCCCCCCCCCCCTCCTGCAGTTAACCCTGTACCACATATCTAGCACGGACCTTGACCTCCAGCAGGCCCCGTGGACCCACATTACCCCCCCCCCCCTGCAGTTACCCTGTGCCACATGTCTAGCATGGACCTGGACCTCCAGCAGGCCCCGGGGACCCACACTTAAGCCCCCTCCCACTAACAAAGCAGAACACCACTGGCAAAATCCTCGTGCCCCTGGTACTCCAGAAAGCACATTGAAATGTGCCCCTGGTACACTGCGCAGAAGAACTGCCGCACACACACACACACACACACGCACGCACGCACGCACGCACGCACGCACTGCTTGTGCCTATGGTACGACAACTTTTCTCGTGCCTATGGTACGACAACTTTTCTCGTGCCTATGGTACAACAATTTTTCTCGTGCCTATGGTACAACAACTTTTTGCCGTGCCCCTGGTACACCGCTCACTAGCACTTTGCCACACAAACTCTCCTCGTGCCTATGGTACGACAACTTTTCTCGTGCCTATGGTACAACAACTTTCCTCCGTGCCCCTGGTACGACAGCTTTTCTCGTGCCTATGGTACAACAACTTTTCGCCGTGCCCCTGGTACACCGCTCAGTAGCACTTTGCCACACAAACTCTCCTCGTGCCTATGGTACGACAACTTTTCTCGTGCCTATGGTACAACAACTTTCCTCCGTGCCCCTGGTACGACAGCTTTTCTTGTGCCTATGGTACAACAACTTTTCTCGTGCCTATGGTACAACAACTTTTCGCCGTGCCCCTGGTACACCGCTCAGTAGCACTTTGCCACACAAACTCTCCTCGTGCCTATGGTACGACAACTTTTCTCGTGCCTATGGTACAACAACTTTCCTCCGTGCCCCTGGTACGACAGCTTTTCTTGTGCCTATGGTACAACAACTTTTCTCGTGCCTATGGTACAACAACTTTTCGCCGTGCCCCTGGTACACCGCTCAGTAGCACTTTGCCACACACACACTCTCCTCGTGCCTATGGTACGACAACTTTTCTCGTGCCTATGGTACAACAACTTTCCTCCGTGCCCCTGGTACGACAGCTTTTCTTGTGCCTATGGTACAACAACTTTTCTCGTGCCTATGGTACAACAACTTTTCGCCGTGCCCCTGGTACACCGCTCAGTAGCACTTTGCCACACACACACTCTCCTCGTGCCTATGGTACGACAACTTTTCTCGTGCCTATGGTACAACAACTTTCCTCCGTGCCCCTGGTACGACAGCTTTTCTCGTGCCTATGGTACAACAACTTTTCTCGTGCCTATGGTACAACAACTTTTCGCCGTGCCCCTGGTACACCGCTCAGTAGCACTTTGCCACACACGCACACTCCTCGTACCTATGGTACGACAACTTTTCTCGTGCCTATGGTACGACAACTTTTCTCGTGCCTATGGTACAACAACTTTTCGCCGTGCCCCTGGTACACCGCTCAGTAGCACTTTGCCACACAAACTCTCCTCGTGCCTATGGTACGACAACTTTTCTCGTGCCTATGGTACAACAACTTTCCTCCGTGCCCCTGGTACGACAGCTTTTCTCGTGCCTATGGTACAACAACTTTTCTCGTGCCTATGGTACAACAACTTTTCGCCCTGCCCCT
>NC_135179.1:32974713-32977213 GCF_041146795.1 Maylandia zebra | reverse complement strand
CAACAACTTTCCTCCGTGCCCCTGGTACGACAGCTTTTCTCGTGCCTATGGTACAACAACTTTTCTCGTGCCTATGGTACAACAACTTTTCGCCGTGCCCCTGGTACACCGCTCAGTAGCACTTTGCCACACACGCACACTCCTCGTACCTATGGTACGACAACTTTTCTCGTGCCTATGGTACGACAACTTTTCTCGTGCCTATGGTACAACAACTTTTCGCCGTGCCCCTGGTACACCGCTCAGTAGCACTTTGCCACACAAACTCTCCTCGTGCCTATGGTACGACAACTTTTCTCGTGCCTATGGTACAACAACTTTCCTCCGTGCCCCTGGTACGACAGCTTTTCTCGTGCCTATGGTACAACAACTTTTCTCGTGCCTATGGTACAACAACTTTTCGCCCTGCCCCTGGTACACCGCTCAGTAGCACTTTGCCACACACACACACACCACTCGTGCCTATGGTACGACAACTTTTCTCGTGCCTATGGTACGACAACTTTTCTCGTGCCTATGGTACAACAACCTTTCCCCGTGCCCCTGGGACACTGCGCAGAAAGTCTTTGCCACACACACACACCACTCGTGCCTATGGTACGACAAAAGGCCCCGGGGACCTACATCGCACCTTGCTCTTGCCTCCCTTACAGCTGAAAAAGGTCCATGCCTGTGCCCTGGCCCTGCTGAAATTCCCTCTCCATTTAGCCGAGGCAGTGAGTCGGCCTCCTGTCTCCCTTTACGGTCGAAAAAGATGTGCTCCTGGGCGCGCTGGCCCTGCTGCTACTCACATCGGGCATGGACCTGGACCTCCAGCAGGCCCCGGGGACCTACATCACACCTTGCTCTTGCCTCCCTTACAGCTGAAAAAGGTCCATGCCTGTGCCCTGGCCCTGCTGAAATTCCCTCTCCATTTAGCCGAGGCAGAGAGTCGGCCTCCTCTCTCCTTTACGGTCGAAAAAGATGTGCTCCTGGGCGCGCTGGCCCTGCTGCTACTCACATCGGGCATGGACCTGGACCTCCAGCAGGCCCCGGGGACCTACATCGCACATTGTTCTTCCCTCCCTTGCAGCTGAAAAAGGTCCATGCTTGTGCCCTGGCCCTTCTGAAATTCCCTCTCCATTTAGCCGAGGCAGTGAGTCGGCCTCCTGTCTCCCTTTACGGTCGAAAAAGATGTGCTCCTGGGCGCGCTGGCCCTGCTGCTACTCACATCGGGCATGGACCTGGACCTCCAGCAGGCCCCGGGGACCTACATCACACCTTGCTCTTGCCTCCCTTACAGCTGAAAAAGGTCCATGCTTGTGCCCTGGCCCTTCTGAAATTCCCTCTCCATTTAGCCGAGGCAGTGAGTCGGCCTCCTGTCTCCCTTTACGGTCGAAAAAGATGTGCTCCTGGGCGCGCTGGCCCTGCTGCTACTCACATCGGGCATGGACCTGGACCTCCAGCAGGCCCCGGGGACCTACATCACACCTTGCTCTTGCCTCCCTTACAGCTGAAAAAGGTCCATGCTTGTGCCCTGGCCCTTCTGAAATTCCCTCTCCATTTAGCCGAGGCAGTGAGTCGGCCTCCTGTCTCCCTTTACGGTCGAAAAAGATGTGCTCCTGGGCGCGCTGGCCCTGCTGCTACTCACATCGGGCATGGACCTGGACCTCCAGCAGGCCCCGGGGACCTACATCACACCTTGCTCTTGCCTCCCTTACAGCTGAAAAAGGTCCATGCTTATGCCCTGGCCCTTCTGAAATTCCCTCTCCATTTAGCCGAGGCAGTGAGTCGGCCTCCTGTCTCCTTTACGGTCGAAAAAGATGTGCTCCTGGGCGTGCTGGCCCTGCTGCTACTCACATCGGGCATGGACCTGGACCTCCAGCAGGCCCCGGGGACCTACATCACACCTTGCTCTTGCCTCCCTTACAGCTGAAAAAGGTCCATGCTTGTGCCCTGGCCCTTCTGAAATTCCCTCTCCATTTAGCCGAGGCAGAGAGTCGGCCTCCTGTCTCCTTTACGGTCGAAAAAGATGTGCTCCTGGGCGTGCTGGCCCTGCTGCTACTCACATCGGGCATGGACCTGGACCTCCAGCAGGCCCCGGGGACCAACATACTCCTCTGCTCTACTCCCCCACTAGCTTTCCTTCTCCCGCAGTTACCCTCCACCACAAATCCAGCATGGCCCTTGCCCTCCAGCAGGCCCCGAGGACCCACATACTCCTCCGCTCTAATCCCCCATGAGCTTTCCTTCTCCTGCAGTTACCCTCCACCGCATATCCAGCATGGCCCTTGACCTCCAGCATGCCCCGGGGACGCACATCCTCCCCTGCTCTAGTCCCCCACTAGCTTACCTTTCTTGTAGTTACGCTCCAGCGCATATCCAGCATGGACCTTGACCTCCAGCAGGCCCCGGGGACGCACATCCTCCCTTGCTCTAATCCCCCACTAGCTTTCCTTCTCCTGCAGTTACCCTCCACTGCATATCCAGCATGGACCTTGACCTCCAGCATGCCCCGTGG
>NC_135179.1:32962213-32964713 GCF_041146795.1 Maylandia zebra | reverse complement strand
CACAAACTCTCCTCGTGCCTATGGTACGACAACTTTTCTCGTGCCTATGGTACAACAACTTTCCTCCGTGCCCCTGGTACGACAGCTTTTCTTGTGCCTATGGTACAACAACTTTTCTCGTGCCTATGGTACAACAACTTTTCGCCGTGCCCCTGGTACACCGCTCAGTAGCACTTTGCCACACACACACTCTCCTCGTGCCTATGGTACGACAACTTTTCTCGTGCCTATGGTACAACAACTTTCCTCCGTGCCCCTGGTACGACAGCTTTTCTTGTGCCTATGGTACAACAACTTTTCTCGTGCCTATGGTACAACAACTTTTCGCCGTGCCCCTGGTACACCGCTCAGTAGCACTTTGCCACACACACACTCTCCTCGTGCCTATGGTACGACAACTTTTCTCGTGCCTATGGTACAACAACTTTCCTCCGTGCCCCTGGTACGACAGCTTTTCTCGTGCCTATGGTACAACAACTTTTCTCGTGCCTATGGTACAACAACTTTTCGCCGTGCCCCTGGTACACCGCTCAGTAGCACTTTGCCACACACGCACACTCCTCGTACCTATGGTACGACAACTTTTCTCGTGCCTATGGTACGACAACTTTTCTCGTGCCTATGGTACAACAACTTTTCGCCGTGCCCCTGGTACACCGCTCAGTAGCACTTTGCCACACAAACTCTCCTCGTGCCTATGGTACGACAACTTTTCTCGTGCCTATGGTACAACAACTTTCCTCCGTGCCCCTGGTACGACAGCTTTTCTCGTGCCTATGGTACAACAACTTTTCTCGTGCCTATGGTACAACAACTTTTCGCCCTGCCCCTGGTACACCGCTCAGTAGCACTTTGCCACACACACACACACCACTCGTGCCTATGGTACGACAACTTTTCTCGTGCCTATGGTACGACAACTTTTCTCGTGCCTATGGTACAACAACCTTTCCCCGTGCCCCTGGGACACTGCGCAGAAAGTCTTTGCCACACACACACACCACTCGTGCCTATGGTACGACAAAAGGCCCCGGGGACCTACATCGCACCTTGCTCTTGCCTCCCTTACAGCTGAAAAAGGTCCATGCCTGTGCCCTGGCCCTGCTGAAATTCCCTCTCCATTTAGCCGAGGCAGTGAGTCGGCCTCCTGTCTCCCTTTACGGTCGAAAAAGATGTGCTCCTGGGCGCGCTGGCCCTGCTGCTACTCACATCGGGCATGGACCTGGACCTCCAGCAGGCCCCGGGGACCTACATCACACCTTGCTCTTGCCTCCCTTACAGCTGAAAAAGGTCCATGCCTGTGCCCTGGCCCTGCTGAAATTCCCTCTCCATTTAGCCGAGGCAGAGAGTCGGCCTCCTCTCTCCTTTACGGTCGAAAAAGATGTGCTCCTGGGCGCGCTGGCCCTGCTGCTACTCACATCGGGCATGGACCTGGACCTCCAGCAGGCCCCGGGGACCTACATCGCACATTGTTCTTCCCTCCCTTGCAGCTGAAAAAGGTCCATGCTTGTGCCCTGGCCCTTCTGAAATTCCCTCTCCATTTAGCCGAGGCAGTGAGTCGGCCTCCTGTCTCCCTTTACGGTCGAAAAAGATGTGCTCCTGGGCGCGCTGGCCCTGCTGCTACTCACATCGGGCATGGACCTGGACCTCCAGCAGGCCCCGGGGACCTACATCACACCTTGCTCTTGCCTCCCTTACAGCTGAAAAAGGTCCATGCTTGTGCCCTGGCCCTTCTGAAATTCCCTCTCCATTTAGCCGAGGCAGTGAGTCGGCCTCCTGTCTCCCTTTACGGTCGAAAAAGATGTGCTCCTGGGCGCGCTGGCCCTGCTGCTACTCACATCGGGCATGGACCTGGACCTCCAGCAGGCCCCGGGGACCTACATCACACCTTGCTCTTGCCTCCCTTACAGCTGAAAAAGGTCCATGCTTGTGCCCTGGCCCTTCTGAAATTCCCTCTCCATTTAGCCGAGGCAGTGAGTCGGCCTCCTGTCTCCCTTTACGGTCGAAAAAGATGTGCTCCTGGGCGCGCTGGCCCTGCTGCTACTCACATCGGGCATGGACCTGGACCTCCAGCAGGCCCCGGGGACCTACATCACACCTTGCTCTTGCCTCCCTTACAGCTGAAAAAGGTCCATGCTTATGCCCTGGCCCTTCTGAAATTCCCTCTCCATTTAGCCGAGGCAGTGAGTCGGCCTCCTGTCTCCTTTACGGTCGAAAAAGATGTGCTCCTGGGCGTGCTGGCCCTGCTGCTACTCACATCGGGCATGGACCTGGACCTCCAGCAGGCCCCGGGGACCTACATCACACCTTGCTCTTGCCTCCCTTACAGCTGAAAAAGGTCCATGCTTGTGCCCTGGCCCTTCTGAAATTCCCTCTCCATTTAGCCGAGGCAGAGAGTCGGCCTCCTGTCTCCTTTACGGTCGAAAAAGATGTGCTCCTGGGCGTGCTGGCCCTGCTGCTACTCACATCGGGCATGGACCTGGACCTCCAGCAGGCCCCG
>NC_135179.1:32949713-32952213 GCF_041146795.1 Maylandia zebra | reverse complement strand
CGTGCCTATGGTACAACAATTTTTCTCGTGCCTATGGTACAACAACTTTTTGCCGTGCCCCTGGTACACCGCTCACTAGCACTTTGCCACACAAACTCTCCTCGTGCCTATGGTACGACAACTTTTCTCGTGCCTATGGTACAACAACTTTCCTCCGTGCCCCTGGTACGACAGCTTTTCTCGTGCCTATGGTACAACAACTTTTCGCCGTGCCCCTGGTACACCGCTCAGTAGCACTTTGCCACACAAACTCTCCTCGTGCCTATGGTACGACAACTTTTCTCGTGCCTATGGTACAACAACTTTCCTCCGTGCCCCTGGTACGACAGCTTTTCTTGTGCCTATGGTACAACAACTTTTCTCGTGCCTATGGTACAACAACTTTTCGCCGTGCCCCTGGTACACCGCTCAGTAGCACTTTGCCACACAAACTCTCCTCGTGCCTATGGTACGACAACTTTTCTCGTGCCTATGGTACAACAACTTTCCTCCGTGCCCCTGGTACGACAGCTTTTCTTGTGCCTATGGTACAACAACTTTTCTCGTGCCTATGGTACAACAACTTTTCGCCGTGCCCCTGGTACACCGCTCAGTAGCACTTTGCCACACACACACTCTCCTCGTGCCTATGGTACGACAACTTTTCTCGTGCCTATGGTACAACAACTTTCCTCCGTGCCCCTGGTACGACAGCTTTTCTTGTGCCTATGGTACAACAACTTTTCTCGTGCCTATGGTACAACAACTTTTCGCCGTGCCCCTGGTACACCGCTCAGTAGCACTTTGCCACACACACACTCTCCTCGTGCCTATGGTACGACAACTTTTCTCGTGCCTATGGTACAACAACTTTCCTCCGTGCCCCTGGTACGACAGCTTTTCTCGTGCCTATGGTACAACAACTTTTCTCGTGCCTATGGTACAACAACTTTTCGCCGTGCCCCTGGTACACCGCTCAGTAGCACTTTGCCACACACGCACACTCCTCGTACCTATGGTACGACAACTTTTCTCGTGCCTATGGTACGACAACTTTTCTCGTGCCTATGGTACAACAACTTTTCGCCGTGCCCCTGGTACACCGCTCAGTAGCACTTTGCCACACAAACTCTCCTCGTGCCTATGGTACGACAACTTTTCTCGTGCCTATGGTACAACAACTTTCCTCCGTGCCCCTGGTACGACAGCTTTTCTCGTGCCTATGGTACAACAACTTTTCTCGTGCCTATGGTACAACAACTTTTCGCCCTGCCCCTGGTACACCGCTCAGTAGCACTTTGCCACACACACACACACCACTCGTGCCTATGGTACGACAACTTTTCTCGTGCCTATGGTACGACAACTTTTCTCGTGCCTATGGTACAACAACCTTTCCCCGTGCCCCTGGGACACTGCGCAGAAAGTCTTTGCCACACACACACACCACTCGTGCCTATGGTACGACAACAGGCCCCGGGGACCTACATCGCACCTTGCTCTTGCCTCCCTTACAGCTGAAAAAGGTCCATGCCTGTGCCCTGGCCCTGCTGAAATTCCCTCTCCATTTAGCCGAGGCAGTGAGTCGGCCTCCTGTCTCCCTTTACGGTCGAAAAAGATGTGCTCCTGGGCGCGCTGGCCCTGCTGCTACTCACATCGGGCATGGACCTGGACCTCCAGCAGGCCCCGGGGACCTACATCACACCTTGCTCTTGCCTCCCTTACAGCTGAAAAAGGTCCATGCCTGTGCCCTGGCCCTGCTGAAATTCCCTCTCCATTTAGCCGAGGCAGAGAGTCGGCCTCCTCTCTCCTTTACGGTCGAAAAAGATGTGCTCCTGGGCGCGCTGGCCCTGCTGCTACTCACATCGGGCATGGACCTGGACCTCCAGCAGGCCCCGGGGACCTACATCGCACATTGCTCTTCCCTCCCTTGCAGCTGAAAAAGGTCCATGCTTGTGCCCTGGCCCTTCTGAAATTCCCTCTCCATTTAGCCGAGGCAGTGAGTCGGCCTCCTGTCTCCCTTTACGGTCGAAAAAGATGTGCTCCTGGGCGCGCTGGCCCTGCTGCTACTCACATCGGGCATGGACCTGGACCTCCAGCAGGCCCCGGGGACCTACATCACACCTTGCTCTTGCCTCCCTTACAGCTGAAAAAGGTCCATGCCTGTGCCCTGGCCCTGCTGAAATTCCCTCTCCATTTAGCCGAGGCAGAGAGTCGGCCTCCTCTCTCCTTTACGGTCGAAAAAGATGTGCTCCTGGGCGCGCTGGCCCTGCTGCTACTCACATCGGGCATGGACCTGGACCTCCAGCAGGCCCCGGGGACCTACATCGCACATTGCTCTTCCCTCCCTTGCAGCTGAAAAAGGTCCATGCTTGTGCCCTGGCCCTTCTGAAATTCCCTCTCCATTTAGCCGAGGCAGTGAGTCGGCCTCCTGTCTCCCTTTACGGTCGAAAAAGATGTGCTCCTGGGCGCGCTGGCCCTGCTGCTACTCACATCGGGCATGGACCTGGACCTCCAGCAG
>NC_135179.1:32919001-32947113 GCF_041146795.1 Maylandia zebra | reverse complement strand
ACTACAGGAGTACCAGCAGAGGGAGCTGTGTGTACAGATGCGATTTCTGTTGCTTGTTTGGCTCAGCAGCTGACATTAAAACCTCAAAGCAGGAGTGTGTGTGTCTGTTTGCATCAGAAGCAGAGAAAAGACAGACTTCACAAATGGAAAAACTTTATTTGAGAATACCAACAAGTGTCGATGCAATAACCTTCACAATGCAGAATGGTAATTATAATGCAATCCTACTTACTAAGTGCGTTATAGACTTTTCCATTTATGTTCTTTAGGAAACTGAAAGTCACACTACATATGTCGAGAACAGACAGTTCAATAAATAAGCATTCCACTAACACAACAATATTGCCATAATTATGTGATGGACAGTCTTTTATTATTTATTTATTTATTTTGTTCATAGTTGCATTAGAAGTATAGGTGTTCGCATGGGAAGGAATGAAGAATCAAGGCGAGTAGCATGATGAAAAGCCATATAGTGAATGCACTTGTCAACTATTAATACAGCCTACTATTACACTTCCAAGATGTGAAATCATTTACATTCAGTTAGTTAAACATCTGAAATAATGTTGATCTTGAGGAAACACTCGCACTGTACTCCTGGTGTCTAAAAACATGATTCACCGACTGTTTACTTGCAAACAACTGTGTGAGAAAAAGTCCATCAAACTGTGTTCAAAATACAGCATCCATAGCGGGCGCTGCGACTGTACCACCAAACATACACATGAATACACACTACAACTACTGTAGGATCCAGGTTTCTGTTGATTTACGATGCTATCCTCTACTGCTACACCAACAGATCAAGGCAATTGTGGGCATTTATGCCCATTTATTAAACTATATAGAGATCACTCAGGTGGCCAGTGTTTGTGCTAGTAGGTCTCTGCTATTGTGTGGGCTTCACAGTGTCAGCCAATGTTGCTAATTCCCTTTGTAAATGCACGTGACTGTAGAGCCTTTGCTAAAGCTTGAAACAGTCACACTGAAGCGAGTAAGCAGAAGCTGAAAATAAATTACCATGGCGACACAACAGCTTGCTGTGATCTGGCTAATCTGCCGTCACGTTTTGGCCTCCATCCTGTTCCGGTCCCGTCACAGCGGGCAACGCAATGTTGACATACTACTGCCTTTATATTGAGCCACATAATAATAAAGTATTTAGAAAATGTAAACAATTTCATACAAAATAAACCAAAACAAATTAATAGCAAATATATCTATAAACACACAAAAAAAACAACCCCAAAACAAAATTGGCAACACTCCCTTTACTCTTCCCGCTGACTGTCAACGTGTCAAACTATACAGTACCATTCATTTTAAAACTTGTTAAGCATTTGATCGCAGGCGTTAGTTCAAACTGTCAAATACACACTGGCAAAAAAACCAAAAAGATACAATTATGGCTAAATACAGGCACCGGGTTGGATGCTAGCTTTGATGTTAGCTGTCATTTGTAGTGCTCAAGGCAAACAAATTTGGAGCGATAACAATGCAGAGTAACCGTGGAAGTTCATTATCTGTAGCGCTTTATCTGGTTATGTGCTGGAGTGATGTCTGGAGCTATTCTGCCTTGTTTCAATAAATGGCTGCTCCTCTTATGAGCCAATAAATAAATCTGCTGTGCCCCTGTGGTAAAGACACACGGGTCTGAATAGAGGAAAAATGTGCGAGTTACTTCCTCACGTGGAAAGATTACACACAATGACTTTCTTTTTCTTTTTTTTTTGTCTTTTTTGTGACAGAAAGAGTTGAAGTTCCGACATGGGGAAGGGGTGACGCAGGTTAGTGAGAGGGAAGGACAGGGAGAGAGAAAGTAAGGAGGAGAAAACAGAGCAGAGGTGAGAAGACCAAACGTCCCAGCAGCTGTCAGTTGAACAGGGGAGAGAGGTGACAACCAGGAGGGGGGCTTTCTGAGTCTCTGCCGCAGGAGAGGGGGGAGCATCAGGAATGGCAGAGGAGCTGTTGGACAGAGAAGGCCAGAGGGAATGACAACACACATCCTTTTGCTATTGTGTTGGGGAAGGAGAGAAGGATGGAGGAATAGTCTTGATGGCTTAGGCCTGATAAAAGAGAGAAACAGACAAAAAGAAAAAGAAAAAAAAGAAGGCACACATCGTAAGATTAAGAGCTCTGGGTTGGGCTTCCTACTCTAGACATCTACGCTTTGATAAATTACCCATGACTTGCACTAGATTCAGTAACTTCCTGCAGATTGGAGGCTGATTATTCTTTTTCTAAACCCTAATTTAGTAAACGGTAAATGATATGGGAGCATCAGTCTCCGATTCTCTCTGAAAGATTACATCTGTCTTAGATGCTACACTAGCAGGTAAGTGAAGCAGTAGGTGCTGGCTGCAGTCACTGTGACTCAGCTGTTTCTCTTTCCTCTTGGGGTACCAGAAAGGCTGAACTTGGCACACAGTGCCCAGCCGGTGACTGTGCACTGCAGACGTGAGACATCTGCAAGCAGCAGCACTGAAATGGGAATACTTCGATAACTATCACACTGATGGTGGGACATGAATAAACCTAAGTAGTATACATTTCACAGAAGCTGCATCTAACACACGATCCTCCACCTACGTCCTCACCTGACTAACAAACTAATCTATTCTACTCATCGAGTACCTAAATACCAACCCACCCAAGCTTATTGTGTGGAGAGGGGGAGAGTACAATCCACTGAATGAGAAGAGCAAATTTGACTGACAGGCTGATTGGTTGTCATGGCAAGAGGAATTGACATGGAGGCACGTTATTGACAAACACAAGGGGGGGAAGGGGGATGAGGAAAAAAAAAAGTCAGAAGGTGAAATCTGGAAAACATGCAGCTAAAAAGGCAGCATATTAAAGCAGACCACTTACAGACACACAGGAAGTGGAATCATGCAATTTTTTTTTTTTTTTTTTTAAACAAGAGCCACACATACACGTCAGTAATTAACCTGTACACAAGCACAAACGCGCTGACAAGCTGTCGTCTCATGGTTATTTCCTAGACAAGCGCCACTTTAATAGCAAAACAGGAAGTGCTTTTTGAGACATCTGAAGCATGTAAACAACTTCCACAACGTTAATGACACAGCAGACTGAGTGCAGAAGAAAGAGGAGATGAGACTTTAAGCAAAGGTGAGTGACAGCTCTGAACCACATCACCATGCGGCAAGACACAAGTAGACTCTTTCCTACACTAATCTTTGAAAGACAATAACCATTTTAAGCTGTGTAAAACGAATGGATGGATGGAATTTGTTATAAATAAAAACAAAACTTGCTTAGTCAAAAAGCAGAAGTTAACATGACTAGAAAATAGTCAGAAAAAGCATGAGAATGTCATGAATATATTTTCTGTTTGAACTGAGTCAGTTTAACTCCTGCTGCTATAGCTACACGCTGGCTAATGAAATGCAGGCACACACACAGACACACACAGACACACACACACACCTCTGGATGCCAGGCCATGTTTCAAAGACAGACAGGTGCACGCTCAGATGCAGACACACATGCCGTTAACATTTGCTGCAGTGCGCTGTGAAGCAGTGTGGAGTAGCCGTGTTACGCTTATGAACATGTGCAGAGCAGCAGACATCAGGTTAAAGAAAAGACACTTCTCAACCAAGTGAAAACACACTGAACACATGACGTGCGTTAGTGTGTGTTGTTAAGGGGAGGGGAGGCCCAGCGGGCTGGCATTGCTGCATGCATGTTTGGACTGGGTTGGCGCAGCGGAGGGCGTGGCTGCACTTAAGTGAGGGGTGAGGCACAGGCTCAGATGAGGCATCCCTGCCAACGCTCTCATGCCTTATGCAAGTCTCATTATTTGGGGGTGAACTGCGCCCCAGCAACAGCGGTGCCAATTTGACTGCATAGAGCGCCATGTTTTATAGCCTATTTTCTCACTGTAAAAGGCCAAAAGTGCAGCTAACAGCCAGAGTGAACATTACAATAAGGCAGCAGGATGAACTCTTACATATCATCCACTCTGATTACTGAGCAGAGGGACAAGCAGAGGCACGAGCACCGACGATATCAGGAACCTTGTCAGTTGTGCTTAATGGCAGAAACATGACACATCCTATTAGAGATTTAGACAGGCTATATCTCTGAGCATATGAATGTTTAATGTGTTGCCAGGGTGCCACAGTCTAAACCTGTGCCTCATAGTTACTGCTTCACTTGTGCAAAAGCATCGCCAGAAAAATTGCCTTTATTAAAAAGGTTAACATGGAGTCCAAAACTGAGTTTTGATGCTGTCAAAATAAAGAGGGTGCAGCATGCCAAGACACTCAATCAGCGTTACACTTTGAACTTGCAGCTAAATCTCATGGTGGTATATTCACAGGGAGATGGTGGACTGGTACAGGTATAGCTCACTGGGTGGAGCCCAAATCGAGAACAGGCTTTTGAGTGGATAATCCACTAAATCAAAATAAAGTGTGCTTCAATGTGATGACTTGCATAATTACAAGGTCATCCAGGTGATTTGGTAAAGTCTGGACTCATTGAGGGCTTCCTGACGGGCTCTGAGCCAGCGGAGTCGCTGTCCTCACTGCACTAACCTAACAGAAAGGAATCCTCTCGGCTCTCCTTTTAAACACATAACACGTCTTTGTCCTTTATTCTGAGCATCCTGTACCAGTACACCCTCGCTGTGATATTACCAACACAGCCTCGTTTTTCCAGAGAGGCCAGCGGACACGTTGACTCAACCATAGTGGATTTGTACTCACCCCGTTCCACTCCACGCCCATACTCACTTCCTCGCCGGTCTCAGAGCCGCTCTCATACTTAACGCTGGCGAGACTGTCCCTGCTCTTCCGCCTGTCGCCCTCTGTATCTTTCAGGATCTCCACCACACGTGTCTGGTGGATTGGGTCGATGCCCTGATGGGTGCAACACACAGATGCAAGAAAAAAGAAACAAAAAACAAAACAAAAACAGTCAGAAGTAGCACTGATGTAGCCGTCAGCATGTCAATATTGGCAGGAGTGCAAAGTTAAATGGAGGAATTAAACGTGATTTCATGTTTCCTTTCCCCTATTAATGCTTTCAAAGCACTGGGACACGTTTTAAATGACTGTGAGATGGGAGTGATGTTAGGGGAGAGAAGTGGAGGCTCTAGTTAGAGACAAATCAACTTACTGTGTTGCTCTGGATCCATAGCAATGTAGGGAAAGGGAAAGAAATATCATGAGATTCACTGTGCTAACATGGGGAACATATTACTATTTTCACGTAGAAAACTATGCTGACCTGCTTGCGAGACCTCGCAGCGCACTCTTCCAGGGTCTCAGCAGCTTCTAGCTTGCCCTGGCGGCGGTACAGAGCCCCCAGGTTCCTCAAGGTGGTGGTTTACTGTAGGGCTGGATGCACAGACAAGTTTCGTTATTTGAATCTGAACAAAGCAAATAAAGTTACATAAGTTACACAAGTCTAAAAATAATAATATTTTTACAAAAAAAAAAAGCTTCCGATACAAGTTAGTGACATACAAAGCAAATTAAATAATAAATTTCTGCCTTTGTCACGTGACCATGTTGTATAAAACACTCTTATCAGTCTCCGCCTCACCTATTGACTTTGCAGGCCTTGTACCAGCCGCCGTACTCTCCGTATGGAGTATTGTCTCTGTGCCTGCCCTGGAAGTAAATAAGAGAGAAGAGGAAGAAAAACGTGAAGGGGTGTGGTTCAAATGAATGAGCAATATTGTGTTCCTGTGTTTATGTTTAACTATCATTTAACTTCCGGGGATTAGTTCAAGGATTGCATTTCTATTATGACGAAGTGGCATGCTTTCCTCATTTCTCAGCCTTGTGTTAGAAAAGCGGTTTGAAACAAGTTTTGTTTGTTTAGCTTTTGCTCAAATTCACGCGAGGACGGTTACAGAGAGCCGCTCACCTTGCTCTCCTCCCTTTCCTCGGCGTGCATCCAGATGGGCTTGTTGTCAGCTGCAGACAGACAGGAGAGATGGTGTATGCGTTGGGATTTTAAATAATTAGCCTCATGCCTGGAAAAGTGAAATCAGCTACATGTGGTGGAAGAGTGAACGTGTGTCGCTTTGGCTAAAGAGTGAATCTGGAAACATGTGACTGAGCCATTTCAGAAGGAGGCAGAGCTGCGAAGGGGTAAAGGAATTATTAAGTATTCAAGTGCTGTACCGCCACCAGTGGGTCGAAAATGAATGTGGGTTCAACGGGTTATTCCAGTTACTACCATAATGGATTTTATAACATTTCTGAGGCTTCATATTTTTCCAAGTATTCACCAGAATCCATCTAAGATTTTAGACTGATGGCACAGTAGATCTGACCAAGCATTAAAAAGTCAAGCACTATTTTAACTATTTAAGCCAACAGAAATAAGACTTAACAGGAAGTGAGGTCATGACTCTGAGGAAAGTCTAGCACCCATCTTGCTGACACCCTGGGACAGTTACTTATACCTCTGTGCATGTGCGAGCACATCAAATATTGGGCTGATTCGGGTTTCCAGGTCAGGTGGTGTAAAGAAGGGAATTTATTTATGACATTTTGTTTGCAAACTTGCAACTCATTTAAAAGATCATTACTGGTTTAGGCAAACATCTGCACCTGCTTGATGTGCTGGTGGTTTAGTAATAGAGTACGAGTGTAACAGCTTTAATAAATTTACTGCAGATTCGTCCCCAAACAAATTACAGACAGTACAAAAGCACCATTAAAATTGTTTTTAATGGTGTAGAGAGGAAGACGATACTACTGTTGAGGTAATAAAGACAAAGAAGATAAAACATGATTATTGCATAAAGTGCTGCCACCTTAAGAAGAAAGAATATTTATGGTTAACTGTTGCTGCTTCAAGTTGCGTCACCTTAACCTTCAAAGCACTTTAGTATTAAAAAAAGAAAGAAAAGAAGAAAAAAAAAATCTTACAATATTATCAAGGTAAGTGACACACAAAGAATAAACTCTCTGAAAAAGTTGGATGTTTTTGTCAAAAGGCGTCAGAGCGCTGCTTTGTGCCAAGTGACTTTTATTCCTTTTTCAAAGCAGTCAGTCTAATCCATGGAGGAAAGCCAACAAAAAAGCTTACTTTAAACCAAAAGAAGAAGAAAATTGCAAGAGTTCATCTTTCAAAGCAAACTCTTTATTTCTTCAGAAAGATCGAGTCCTCTGAATGGTGAAGCTTGGTACCGTGCTTAGACACAAGTCCACTTTTTAACCACCTGTCCATCACTGCTCGCTGGTGTGGCACAAACAGTGGATGGATAAGAAAAGTGAAAAACAACAACAAAATGATGCTGAATTACTGAGCTGCAGTTCTCCTGAGATCATTTTATAGTCATTCACTGGTAAGAATAAAAATTCTCATTTGTACTAATATAATTAAACATTTACTGCTATACATGCACGCTCCAGTAGCCATTATATGACCTTACCATCAACAGATCCAAATTCTTTCTCATGAGCACGAGTCAGGATCTCTTTGTAGAGAATCTCAGCCTCCTTGTATTTCCCCTGTTTGAGAAAGCAGGATGCCTGAAGAACAAAGAGGTAAAAGGGGATTTTAGTGTTGAACCAAACGGGCTTACTGGATCAGATTTTGCCTCCCTCGCTGTACATAAATTCTCTCCATCATCAGTGAGGCAGTGTGGACATAAGTGAAAAGGAAAGCCTTGAAGATGCAGCAGAACAGCAGATAAAAGACTACTAACCTTGTGCTCTTTAAGCAATGCTAAGTGACACGAAACAGTTCTTTAAACACCTTTTGAGGTGACAAATCTTATGCTGCAAGAGTAAATTGATTGCTAACTTTTATAAAAATCTTGTGTTGAAGTAAGTCGTGCCCTTTTGAAAGAAAAAGGGAGGGGAAAAAAAAACAAAAAACAGTTGAGTTTAAAAGACATTTCAAGTGGAATCTTTGCAGGCTGGCACCAATATACAAGCTCAACACCTCCGCAGAGACCAAGGCTGACAGAACAAATGATCGAGTCTGTTGGCAACCAAAGAAAACTCTGCCTGCGTTTACCTCGTTACACTCACAGCTCAACAGAGACTGCAGTTCTTATCAACAAGTACAGCATTAGAAGTGAAAGGTTTGAAAGAAAGACGAGAAAAAGGACCATGCGAGTGGATTTCCTGTCAACTTCTCGCTCACCAGGTTGTTCTTGGTTTTGGCCACATTTGGATCATCTGGGCCCAGCCTGGACTCGTAGATCTCCAGGGCACGACAGTAGTAATATTCCACCTCCTCATATTTGCCCTGATTCTGACACAGCAGGGCCAGGTTGTTCAGCTGTTTGGCCACATCTGGGTGGTCCTTCCCCAGGACCTGATGGATATCAGAAAAGTATATGTTCAGGTTGTCTTTCTGCCTCAGTGCATCTCTCCTTTCTATAGCTCCAAATCCTGTTGCTGCTTTCACCAGGCAGTACGTCAGCCTGCTGCAGGCACTCAGGAGATCTAATAAAAGGCTGGCCGATCAATAGCGAGGCTACAGAATAGAGCTTTCGGGCAAAGAGAGACTCTTTGTACCATGCTGAGCTCGGTAGTTTTGTCATGTCTCCTATCCATCTCCTTCCTCGCTCCCCCAACGCCTGCTATCCATTTTCAGCTGCGCTCTCAATTAAACCCTAATTCCCTGCTGACAAAGGAATGGCCCCCAGTGGAAACTTCACAGACAATTTAAGAAAATCATTTGCTCTTTTTCCTATTTATAGTAGCTGGTATTACACTAGCTTTGACTGACATTTTGGAAATGTTACCACTGTTAATTACTTTATAACAATGGGCTAATTGTTCACTGGTTTAGCCTTGAGATGAGACCTCGATAGCAGTGCCCTGCTGGTGCAATCCAGGGATATGGCCTACCTTTTCTCTGATCTCTAGAGCTCTCTTACACAGAGGCTCGGCCTCCTTGTACTTCCCTCTCTTTCCATACAGCACAGCCAAGTTATTCAGGGTGGCAGCAACCTGGAAAAAATAAAAACCAGAATGACTGTACTGGCAGGTTAGATTTCAAAATTCACTGTTTTCAAGGAATTATCATAGTCCGAAAATGTATGCTGTTCAGTGTTCTCAGAAAAACCTAGATAGTAAGTGCCTTGTGACAAACTGCAAAGGCCACAGTGCAGCTGAGCTTTACAGGCTTCCTTTAGGCTTTGTGGGGAGTTTTAGTGCTTCGGTGTTAGTAGTCTTACACATCTGTGCACAAAAAGGAAACTGTGTCTTTTAACGTTTCCCTTTTGGTTGCTGTATTAAAACTGCAAGGATTCAATGGTTAATGCCGGATGTACAGGCAGACACTGAACACTGATGACTGATCTCTTCAAGCCTGCAGGCACATGGTCAGAAATCCATACTTTAATAGTCGGAAAAATCTATACAGGCTGATTGAGTAGGACAGTAAAAAAGAATATTGCCTTCCTATTGAGTCTTTGGGAGTTATGAACAAACAAAAGATAACTAATCTGATCTGTCTAAACATGGATGAGTCCATATGAAGATATGGTAGCCATGGCAACCGTGAAGTCTTACAGCAGGATGGTCCTTGCCCAGGGTTTTCTCACGGATGGATAGAGCGTCGTTGAGCAGATGGGCTGCCTCTTTGTATTTATTCTGATCCCTGTGCAAAGGAGAAACAGAGAACACCATGTGTAGCTCAACAAATAAAACAGGATACACGGCACCGAAAAGCCAAACACAGTATGTTTTCTAACCTATACACCAAAGCCAAGATATTGAGCATGGTGGCCACATCAGGGTGATCATGCCCCGAGGTCTTCTCCAGGTCCTCCAAAGCTTGCTTGCACAGGGGCACGGCCACCTCGTACCTGCCCTGAGAGGCATACTGGATGACCAGGTTGTGCAAGGTTCTCAGACGTGCTGGGATCTCATAGCCTCCCTGCTGGGCTGCGACCACGGCTGCACTGTTATGTTGGTGCTGCACTGTGGGGGACAAAGGAAACGTGCAAAATCAAAAGGTCAGATTGGCTCTAGTGAGTAGAAAACTGTAACACACACCACTGTCCTGGAATAAGGTAGCCAGGTTATTTTACACCGAGATCATGCATGACACAATTTATTCAATATTATCCCGACAGCAAACCAAGAAAGACAGCTCTCTCTTATTCAGATAATCAGATGAGTCATTGTTGCCGTTTGTTCTTACTTCCTTGGCCGTGCTCCTCCTCATCATTGGGGAAGAGGTCATCCAGGGAGTCCTTTGGTGTTTCTCTGTCTTTCTCCTCCTGCTGAGAGGATGAAAAACCTGCCAGTCAGACTCTCTAACGAACAACAGGTATAATTCAAGAGTTGCCTTTATCAGACATGTGAAATGTGTGTTAACGTCTAACAGGGAGAGATGAGGCGAGCCTGTTATTTAGAAAAGTGAAGATTTCATTTACCATCATCCTTAATAATACATCACAAGGAGTAAATTTCAAAGATGAACAAAACAAATTATTTTAACAAATACAAAAATGGTAATAATCATCATCATAAACAATTAGGATGGGAACATTAAACAGACTATTCAAGAATTATTTCCCCTTGAAAGGATAAATGAGATCTTAAGGATAAACTGCACTCATCCGTCTTCACTAAAAGATTTCTTTAATGTGGAAAATGGAAGACAAGAACTTTCTGGCTCTGGCTGGATGGGCCCCTGCTCAGCTAAGCAGTTAGAGGCTGTAATAGCCTGCATCCACTATCTGTGACTAACAATATGGTAAGAAAATAGAGAGATTTATCCTTGACACCAGATCAATGAGGACCACACCAGAATGGCTCATTCCAGGAAGGAATGCAAAGTTTTCTTGTTTTAACGAAAACAGTGAGTTTTTTTTCCTTGCGGCCAATTATGCTGACAGTCTCGTGTCCTTCAGAGTTATATCAGCAACTACAAGAAAAACTAAAGTCTTTTTCCATTTCCCTTCTTATGCTAAATCCAACTTGAATCTATTTAGCTGAAAATGTTCCAGTTAAGAACATAAATAAGGACGAATATATTTCCTACATGCCTCTTGCAATACAGACCATATACACACAAAAATCAGTTCTCTTTAATGTACCAATCTAATCCCACATTAAGGCCTATAATCTTTGTATAATCATTACTTACAGTGGGTGAGACATCTTCATCGTATTTTTTGAGCTGGTTCATGAACTCCAGGTGCTTCTTCTCCTCTTCCAGCTGGGCCACGCTCTGTTCACTCTTCTGCAGCTTCTGCTGGGTGTTGGCCAGCTCATCCCGCAACCACTGGTTCTCCTGGCAAAGCCTCCTCACCTGTGCGCGCAGCTTCTGCTTTTCCGACTCCACCGCGTTCAAGTGGTTGGACAGGGCCATCATCACCTGGGATAGAGACAACATTGAAGAGCAGCGATATTTATCAAGGACAAAATGTTACGGTGACAGGGCGGCAGAGTATAAACTGGGTCTGAATTTCAGTGAATCATGATCACAGCACAGGCTCAGTATAGAATGAGGAAGCTGTGAGGAAGCAGGAACAACCAAAGAAGATAATAAAACAAATCTACCACTTTAGAAACCCTTCTGTTTGTCTGACAACACACAAATTTTTCTTTCACTCATATCATCAGCGTGGTTAAACTGAATCTCCTCTTTAGGTTCAAACATACAATTCTGTAAATCCTTGTAACTTCTCAGTCATACCTGTGCTTCTCCCAAGCCCAATTCAATCATCTCCACTGACTTGCGGAGAAGATTGGACTTCTCGTGCACCAGGTTGGCCTCTTCATCCTTCTTTAGGCACTTGATGGTCTCCAGGAGGCTGTGAAGGATGGAGTTATGCTCGTTCTTCAGGGCCTCGAGACCCTGGATCACGAGCTTTGTGTTCGAGATGATCTCCTCCTGAGAAAGCTTCTCCAGCTTCTCTTCCCGTGGGTACACCATGGTGGACATCTTTTTAGCTCAGGGAAACCTGTAAAAGATTGGAGGAAAAGCCTGAGACACTGTAGGAAAATTCCAGCAGCAGCTGTAACAATTTCATAATGATGTGTCAAACATACAGCTGTGCTTGCTTAACACAGAACAAAGCCTAAGAGCACAGCTAATTTGGCTCAGCTCACTGCAAATGTCAAAACACGTCTCAGTACAGTTCCTCTCTTTAACCAAATGCATCTTTAGTTTTTAATGATCATTTACACAATTAGCACTTAAGGCATTCTCTGATTATGTATGTTCCTAATTCTGACAGATGCTACTCTGCTAATAAGATCACAACCTCATCCTGCAGCAAGGTGATGGCAATAAAAGGGGAAATGAATGCATGTTTATTGCTACAGCTCAGATTAGAGATTCAAATTTCATAAGAGAAGTACGTCAGCAGTTGTATAAGCACACAAATTGAGCACAAACAGAAAGAAAGAAGGGTGGCTACATAAAACATAACATACATATATATATACATATACATATACATACATACATATACACACATACATACACACACACACACACACACACACACACACACACACACACACACACACATACACACACACACACATACACACATACATACATACATATATATATATATATATATATATAGCCTAGCTGAGAGCCATGGGACACATCATGCTGATGGAGCGACTGCTGGGACTTGGCACCTATAATAAGCTCAGGCTGGGAGCAGGGCTGCAGCTCGCTGTGTAACACAGGGCACACAGCTGCTGCAGTATGGTTTCTCTCTGGTGCCAGCACCCAAACAGAGGCCAGCCATGCTTGGTGCATGATTCACTGGCGACTGAAGGAGAGAATGATGTAGCAAAAGCTTCAGCAGCACAGCAGCTGGCCAACTCGACAGATTTTAAAAACACCTCTGCGAGTTAGTAATGTGATGGTCGTTTTTAGAAATGTCAGCCCTCGGGCGAGTCCATGGAACACTTTACCTAAATAACATAAAGATAACTTATGACTCAATGAGCCACATCACTACTGGCTACATCATGCAAATGTCAGTGCAAAACGCAGCCCTGCCCTTCCAGCTGGGGTGCAGCCAGTGTTGGAACTACTGCATTCTGCATTTTAACAGCACTGAGGAGAAATAGTTAAGGAAAAACGGGAGCTTGCAGTAACAAAAACACCAGCTGAGACCCATCCGCAGTAAAAAATAAATAAATAAAAATACACCATTAGTGAGCCACTCCCTTCTTTACCACTTCCAATTGTCTTTTAAAGCAGCAGAGAAAATAAACAGACTAAAAACAGGCCCAAAGAACTGCAGTGAAGAGCTCTTTATTTTGTATTGTGACAACAGGAAGCATGATGGCGGGGGCGTATTTGGCTTAATTCAGGCACAACCATTAATGAGTTATCAAGATAGTTGCTGATTAATTTCTCTTGGTGGACTAACTGCTGCTTTCTTATGTCCTTAAACCTCCTGTAAAGATGACTTTATCTGCTTGCATATTCTCAGAGGACTTTGACTTTAAATCAAACATGGTAAACAAACCCAGCTGGTTTACAGCTAGTTTTGGGCAATCATGTCCCTCCTGTGCATGTCACATCATGTAACTGCAGCTGGGCTCTGTCATGAGGGTGTTATTCATTATACTAATATGTACCACGCCGAACAGCCAGCCAGGGGCCAGCTGCTGTACTTGCCTAGTGGACAACTGAATGCCAATGAGCCTGTGGAAAGCAACAAAATAAGCAACTGCTGGGGTCTCCGGCTGGGCAGGACAGCAGCAGGGGCCGATAAGAGATGGGTGACCTAAAACTATTTTATATGTTATGGGGGGGACACAGAACGGTCTTAATTCTCCCCACCACCCATTTTTCTCTAATTAAAACCTTTGCTATCCTCATGAATCCGACAGATTAAATTAATTTGCGAATTCAAAACATACAAAAAAAAAAAAAAAAAAAGCAAAATTTTCTGTTTTGTGACAAATTTATCTCTAGGGAGAGAAATGACTGAACTCTCTGCACAGCCCAGGTAAAGCATGAAGCCATTTGTTTAAGCTGTTAAAACACTTCAACAATGGTATTTAGCAATGCTGAGCTTATTAGCTATGGTACCACGAGGGGAGCACGCTCGACTTCATATATAACCACCCCCTCTATACTTATTCTAATCGGGGAGCAGTACAATGGAAAATTCAAAGAGACAGCCAACCTCTTAAGAGAAGCCCCCTTTTCTATCCCAAACTGACTGAACTCTAATTAAAAGTACAAAAGCAATCCTACAGAAATATTAACTCTGTAGTGTTGTATTTGGTGCTGGCTTAGAACTGCTTTCACAATATACATTATATAATTATATAATACATTATATAATATGCATTATAAAATCTAATAATAAGCCGTTAGAAGATAAGGGTTTTAGAAGGCAAAAGCAAACATGAAAGCGAACAGAAAAGACTCAAAAGAAAACAAAAACAAAAGAAAAACCCTCACTCAGTTCCATGAAACTCAAGTGCCAAAAACAAATCAACTAGAACTTCTATTTGCACGATCAACAGAGATGCCAAAGGACTGAGGCTTCATTAAAGCCAAAGCAAATATTGCAGAGACCCTTACTTTGCATGAAGGCGTGTCAGACAGCTTTATATTTTTCATCTGTGCCTGCAGTTGTTTGAAAGTCTGGCTGTGAGACGCCTCACTCCTGCGAGCACGATATGAAATGTTTTCTTTGAAAGATCAACACTGCTCGCAGATCAAACAGCTTATTACCCTGTAGAGCTCCTCCGACTCAGCTGTTTAACACCTGTATGGATGAAAGCCAGGTCTACAAGAGAAGTGCTTTCATGTGAGCCAGCATCTTTACTTTTAATAAAGCACTCCAATTAGGGAGTTTCTTTCCTCAGACGGCTCGAGTTAATATTTCCCCAAGTGTTTAAAGAGGTATATGAGAAGTCCAGCAGTCCTGTTGTTCTCTGCCCTTGGATTAATCTTTAACATTTACTTTGTTTTATGAGATCATGTGGGAGGGAAATAGCTGATATCATCAAATGGAAACACAAAAATGCAGTATGCTAGCAAAATAAATGAAAGACAACACATCTAGTTTATGACCTCTTATACCAACAAAAAGGCCAACGGTGCTTTTACGTGCCCTCGTGATGCACACGTTACTGTGCGCAGCAGTATACATTCACTCGATGCAGGCTTCAATACAAGTGACCTCATCATTGGGTTCAAGAATAATGAGGGTCAAGTATGACCGAAGGTTCTCCAGCTTAAGTCAGGTTGCTAGAAAATGCATACCAGGAAAGCATTTTGAACAAAACTGCCAGCCCACAGCTACATGACCTGCCATTTCAATAAGCACACGACACGCATTGCTTTAACAGACGTTCATCTCGCTCCATGGTAAAGCAGATGGAGTTTTTAAGGAAATGTAGCTTTACAAAAACTGAGGTGGAATATATAGAGGAATAATAGAGCGATGCATGACAAAGTCATTAAACAAAGCGACAAATAGCTGCTAAAGGCTAAAAGCCATTCATCATATTTTCTGCTGCTACAGCTTGTACCAGAAAACAAACCTGGGTTTCAGAAGCAGAGCAGAACCTCACAGTTTGGCACGGGGAAAAGCTGGTGAAATAATGTCCTCCTCCTTGAGGAAAAGCGCTACACACCAGCAAACGGCATCATAAACCTGCCCTCCTAATCCAAAGAGAGATCCTTTGTTTTGTTTTTTTTTAAACAAACAAACACAAAATAACACAATAAACGTTCAGTGTGAAAATGAAGCGAATGGAAATGAAGCTGGACAGTAATGAGAGTGACGAATGCTAATTTTGGTGAGGATGAGGACGAGGAGCTGCCTGCGGGATGATGTGACCTTCCCCAGTGCTTCGTCAGAACAACCAGCATCAGCTTGGGTGCACGTCGGGAGACGGGGCCCGCCCACAGAGGGACAAAAACAGAGGAGTGCAGAGGAGCAGGTCAGATGGGGGAGGGAGTCATCCCGATCTAGAGCCTGCTCCTCTCCTCTATACTCATCACACACAAAGGAAGAGACCTAATGAGGCACAACAGAACAGCCTCAGTGACACAGGCTCAAAATGGTCTGGCATCCTAGGAGCTCTTATATCAATACTGAGCTTATTTACATATAATACTCATCATGGCACTAAGAATGAAATGCCTCATATACCGTTTACCTTCAGCACGTCAGAAAATATTTACACTGCCATGATACGTCACTCACACAGTCGCCTCGCCCGAGCGATGTTCATAGGCTGACTCGTGCAGCAGGGGTGTGCAGTTGAGCACTGGATGGTTTGAATACTATGATTAAAGAAAATCATAATTCACAAACTCCAGGATCTCAACAGATGTGATGTGTGGACTTTAAACTGTGACTCACACCAGTTACACTCATATGTACAGACGCAGCCTAAAAATAATCTGAAAAATATAAACAGAATAGGCACGATTTAGCTCTTGTTACCCAACTTGGACCGGGAAGACAAGTTAGATGAGTCATTCTTGAAGAAGGCTCAAAGGTCATACAACTGCAATTACAGCACTTCCCACCACGAGGCCAGTATGAGAGCAGGGAACAATGTATTGAATGAAATACAATTTAAACAGAGGTCGGCGTACTCCATATTGACTGGCTCACTCCCCTCTAACCGGTGGAAATCTGGGCCTCGTACCTTCATCCAGAAGCTACAGCCTTCATTCGTCTCCATCTCCCGGGATGCCTTAAGATTCACATTATTACTTTACTTCTCGGCCAACACCATCCTCACTCCGTCTCTTTTCTTCTAACCCATCTATCATCACTACCGTCACTTGTGAAGGTAGTGCTTTCCCCCCCACTGAGATCACAACAGTGGATTAACGCAATAACATCTGGCATAAATGTGGACGCTCTGCTACCAACTTTAATTTCGTAGTCATTTTGTTTTGTCTGTGAGGCAGGGTTAAAAACTCTCATCTTAAGATAATAATCTAGTCTTCTTTAAAATTGTCTGTGTTTAGTTGTAAACAATCCTACTAGCCTACCCTTTTTGAGAAAGGGTGTGATGCATACTGGGAGAGGAAATGGGGGGAAAACGGCAGAGAGGAGTCAGCAACTTCCTAGCCAAGCCAGTGGGAGAAACCAAAGCCATCTCCCAAGGGGACGCCTTTCCTGTCCACTTGGTGAAGTTTGACACCACCGGATTAATAATCCTTATTTCCTGCACAATAAAACAGCAATCCAACACAGTGTCGGTATCACTGTGAGAGACACAAAGGAGAGCCAGCCAACCCAGAGGGTGTGGCAGGGCCTGGAAACAACCAGCAGGGAGGTGCCACTGACTGTCCTCAGTCATCCATCACTACACAAAACCAGCAGCTGGAGGGCTGCTTCCCACTAATGGCTGTCTGACAAATGAATATGCCTGCGTATTGCTAGGAAAAAAGAAGAGATGTTCACTTCAGCATCGTACCATGCCGAGGAGTATTATTCAGGAAAATCAGACACCTGTGACGAGATCGCAGTTCCCCACAAACAAGCCGAGAAGATAATGACGGGAAACAGCTGAAAACAGAGGCGCCATCCTAAAGTCGTGGTAGTTACATGTTAATAGCACTGCACTGCCGCTAATGTGGACAGAAAGCTCTGTGTACATTTTGACATCACTTCAAAGCGCAAAACACACCAGGTAATCTGACATCTGACGCTTTTCTAGAATAACACAATTTCATATAGCTTTAGCCATCCATGACATTTTCTTCTTTCACCTACCAATTTCGTTATGATCTCTAGGGTCACACTTGAATTTTGATGGGTTTACCGTGGGTTTTTTAATGATCGAAGACTCTTTAGTTTTGAAAGCTCTTACTGCCCGATCTGTGTAGAGCTCCGCTCAGCGCCCAGCTAGCTCTCAGCTAGCCAGCGATAGCGTCACCACTCCCCGGCTAAATGTCGCAAGTTCATCCTTTTCAAAGCGCAGAGCTGCTCATTTCTATACGCAGCATCTAAAATCCATGCCCCCGAAGCACACAACCGCACACACAAGCTCACACAACACTAACGTTTCACGGAGGAAATACAGCTTTTCACTTACCGAGAGCTGGGACTGACGGCTAGCTCAGCCCCTTTAAATCCAAAATGTCTCCGACACGGCAGCTACCCAGAAGCCTCTGCGACTGGCCAGACCGAGAGTGACGTCATGCTTACTTTTCGTCACTTTTCGTTTATCTATCTAATACATAACAAGATAGGGTCACCCATATAACCCCAGAACAACAAATGGACATAAGTGTGGTTTGTTCGGCTTAATTTTTTTACTTACAAAGAAATCCCAGTACGCTATGAAAGCCCATAAATGACTCTACAGCAGAATTCAAATTAGGATGTAGCGCCACCTGGTGGATATGAGTATTTAAACTGTAGCAGTTTGGAAACATTTTCTAGTATATTTTTGGTCAGATGATGAAGCTGAAAATATGAATTTGTTGAGGAAAAAGACACACAGACAGACAAATAGGTCTCTTTCAATCACAGTATGAAGGATATTGAACACTAGATAGAAATATGTGCGTTGTCAGGCTGGATGAATAGTTCATTTCCCAAGCTTTTACAATAGAATAAAATAGAATAGCCCTTTATTGTCATTGTACATGTACACGAAATTGTGTTTGCTCCACACCAACTATGTTGGAATTAAATATAATTGGCAGACAGCAAGAATAAGTAGCATACAGGAGATATACATTCAAGAGGGATATATACAAGCAATAGAAAGGCACACATTGGAGAAAAAGTTGCAAAGTGCTTGGAGGTAGTGCAAAGAAAAAGACTTGGCCTGAATAGAGTCCGTGTGTCTGTGAGTGCCCTGAGTGATTAGGGTTACTCAGTGTTAGTGAGTCTGGAGGTGTGGGACCTGACTGACCTGAGGCGTCGACCAGAGGGCAGTGGGTCAAACTGTACGTGGTGCACGGGGTCACCTATGATGGTCCTGGTTTTTCTGAGACAGGAGGATCTGGTGATGGGCTCCAGGGGTGGCAGAGGGCAGCCAGTGATTTTTTGGAGCGGTTTCAATGACCCTTCCTGTTCTCAGTAGGGCCCCTGCGTACCAAACACCCAGGCATTGGAGAGCACACTCTCCACTGAAGAACAGTGGAAGGCCAGCAGCAGAACCAACGCCCTTCTTTACCAGGGTGTTGGTGTTGTGGGTCCAGGTGAGATTGGTGGAGAGGTGGGTGCCCAGAAACCTGAAGCTGGAGACAGATTCTACCCATTCTCCAGGGGGGAGTGGACCTGTCTGTGCCTCCTGAAGTCCATTATGAGTTCTTTTGTTTTAAGGATGTTAAGCATCAGGTTATTTTCTGAGCATCAGTGGTACAAGTTCTCTACCTCTGCCTTGTGCGCTGTCTCATCTCCATCAGAAAGGGTGGTGTCATTGGCATACTTGATGATGACGTTGGTTTGTTGGGTTGATGTACAGGGCTGAGAACGTGGCCCAGCAGGCATCTGGTGCATAGTGACAGAAGGGGGTAGGGTGGGGGCCAAGTGGGACTGACTGAGGCCAGTTGGTTAGGTAAGGCTTCTGACACCAATGCCAGCTGACATTGTTTGCACTTCTTTGTTGTTCAGAATCTTATTTGTATTGTTAATACTTGCTTTAATTTTTTTTTTAAACTTTATTCTGTTTTTATTTTTGTTTATTAGGTGCTTTAAAAAATAAACTTAAAGGCAAGGAATGTCTACTCCATTTTCTCCAGATACAGAGAAATGTATTAATCAAAACTTTGCATATTTGTCATATGGTTTGATATTTGTATGAAGGCAAGCCTGCCCTCTAGAGGCGGAGTTTAATCTAGCTGTCCTTAATGCAAGCATTTAAACAAGAGAAGCTACAAATGCAACAAAGGGTCAGCTTTAACTGACCTGCTATGCATTTTCACTGCTATGCAGATGACACCCAGCTCTATCTGTCCATGAAGCCAGGTAACACACACCAATTAGTTAAACTGCAGGAATGTCTTAAAGACATAAAGACCTGGATGGCCGCTAACTTTCTGCTTCTTAATTCAGATAAAACTGAGGTTATTGTACTCGGCCCTGAAAAGCCTAGAAATATGGTATCTAACCAGATTCTTACTCTGGATGGCATTACCTTGGCCTCCAGTAATGCTGTGAGGAACCTTGGAGTCATTTTTGACCAGGACACGTCCTTCAATGCACATATTAAACAAATATGTAAGACTGCGTTCTTCCATTTGCGCAACATCTCTAAAATTAGAAATATCCTGTCTCAGAGTGACGCTGGAAAACTAGTTCATGCATTTATTACTTCCAGGCTGGACTACTGTAATTCATTATTATCAGGATGTCCAAAAAACTCACTGAAAAGCCTTCAGCTAATCCAAAATGCTGCAGCAAGAGTCCTGACAGGGACTAGAAAGAGAGAGCATATTTCTCCTGTTTTGGCTTCCCTTCATTGGCTTCCTGTTAAATCCAGAATTGAATTCAAAATCCTGCTCCTCACATACAAGGTCTTAAATAATCAGGCCCCATCTTATCTTAATGACCTTGTAGTACCATATCACCCTATTAGAGCACTTCGCTCTTGCTCTGCAGGCCTACTTGTTGTTCCTAGAGTATTTAAAAGTAGAATGGGAGGGAGAGCCTTCAGTTTTCAGGCCCCTCTTCTGTGGAACCAGCTTCCAGTTTGGATTCAGGAGACAGACACTATCTCTACTTTTAAGATTAGGCTTAAAACTTTCCTTTTTGCTAAAGCATATAGTTAGGGCTGGACCAGGTGACCCTGAATCCTCCCTTAGTTATGCTGCAATAGACATAGGCTGCCGGGGGATTTCCATGATGCATTGAGTTTTTCCTTTCCAGTCACCTTTCTCACTCACTATGTGTTAACAGACCTCTCTGCATTGAATCATATCTGTTATTAACCTCTGTCTCTCTTCCACAGCATGTCTTTTATCCTGTCTTCCTTCTCTCACCCCAACCGGTCGCAGCAGATGGCCGCCCCTCCCTGAGCCTGGTTCTGCCGGAGGTTTCTTCCTGTTAAAAGGGAGTTTTTCCTTCCCACTGTCGCCAAAGTGCTTGCTCATAGGGGTGTGATGGCATCAGCCACACAGGGGTAAATTAGTCTATTTTTCACTTTATTAGTTTGCTTTGCAGTTTTCTTCATTGATCATTTGGTTAAACCTAACACTGGTATTATGAGGCGCGCACATAGTAGCATTGTGTGGTTTTTCTAAAATGTTTTGTTATATTAATTATGTTTCTCTTTCTTTGAGTTACCTGGGTTTGGGCGGTGGCTGTTTCCTGTCTGGGCAAAAGGCGTGGCTGAGGACTCTGGGGACAAAATGCCTGCTCAGCAGGACCAACCATGGGCTTACCAGGAGCAGGGGTGTTTTAGGCTTAGTTAGGTTATTCTGTGCTTAGTTAATATTAGTGTGTGTTTTTGTTTTCCCCCCTATTGTGTTCAAATGGTTTGGCCAAATCATTATAAAAGCTACCCTCATGTGTCTTTTTAATTAGGTCAGTTTGTGAGTTAAGTTGTGTCTCACTTTGTTGTTTAAGTTTTGGAAATTACTTTTTGTAGAGTTATATGACCTGTTTTATGGGCCTGCTAAGTATGGTTTTGAATTTTGTTAATTTTGGACTTTTTGAGGGTTAAAATGAAGAAAACCCTTTTTGAAGATATTTTTGCTTGTGTCCTCTTTGCTTTGGCTGCTTAGTCCCTCACAATTGGTGGCAGCAGTGGGATCTGCCAGTTGAGGACACAGTATTTTTTTCTTTGAGGCTTTTTCACCCCCAGAAAAAAAAAGAAAAATGCATCGTGGAGGAAAGGTGGAAAAGAAGAAAGGAGTAACTGTTCAGAAGGAAGCTGATGCTGAGGAGGAAATTGGAGTCTCTGAAATGGTGGAGAGCACTGAGGTTGAAGAAAGGGAGCCATCTCTGTCAGATCTGATGTCAATATTGCAAGCTCATATGGGTCAACAGGAGGCTCGGGAAGCAAGGCAAGAAGAGGTAACTGCACGACAAGAACAAAAATTCAAAGCATTGCAACATCAGTTTCAGCTTTTACAGTTAGAGGTGCAGTCCCGGACATCACCAGTACCAGAGCTACCATTACCTACCACAGAGTCACCAGAGTCAAGGGAGCTACCTCACATTCCTAGTTCTCCTCAAGCTCAAGCTGAATCCAGTCAGTCATTATCAGGTCAGTTTTCATTGCATGAACCCAGACTGGAAAAGTTGACTGATAGTGATGATATTGAGCATTTTTTGACTACATTTGAACGCATTGCCTTAGCATATCGTTGGGAAAAGACAGACTGGGTTTTTCGATTAATACCACTGCTAACGGGCAAGGCAAGAGGGGCATACGTTCTAGGGGTGCAACGATATTCGTATCGATATTGAACCGTTCGATACAGTGCTTTCGGTTCGGTACGCATATGTATCAACAATACAACATTTGTAATTTTATCAATTTTCCTTCTGACGATGCTGTCTGTGTTGAGCGCTCAGTGAATCTGTGTTCGACTACTCCGCCTAGGCTGCACTGTCCAGCGCAGATCCACTGAGCGCTCAACACAGACAGCATAGTCAGAAGGAAGAGCGCAGGGCAAGCTAGCGAGACAGAAGTTAAGCTCTCCTTGCAACAGGCAAATTGACCCTCATTCAGATCTGGCGTTTGGAATTATTTTGGTTTTCATGTGACGTATGACCCTGAAGGTAAGCGAGTCATGGACTAAAGTAAAACAGTATGTTGGATGTGCCATGCAATGCTCAATTACATTGGTGTGAACTAGTGTGTTAGCGCAGTTAGCTCGTTAACGTGTTGGCCGTCTAGCCCCATGCACGGAGCGATCGGCGGTAGCTCGTTAACGGAGATTTGCCGACTGGTGTCAAGCCAGCCTCCAATTCGAGACTTGCAGTCAAGCCAGCCTCCAGTTTGTTTTACGTTCCCTGTGTATTCAAAGTATTACGGGAATGGATGTGGAAACCGGATTTCAAAATAAAAGCCAACTTCGAGTGAATTAACAGATATGTTAAGAACATAATAACATATAATTTAGGCTTTTTTTTTTTTTTTTTTTTTTTTTTTTTTTTTTTTTTTTTTTTTTACAAACTCTAATGTTAGATCTATATGACACAGCCTTGTACCCTAATTGTGCCCTGTCACTATCAAGGCCATCTTATTTTGGATTTCAAAGTAAAAGCCCTGTGAATCTTCATTTTTGAACTACTCTTTCAATGACTTAATAATGCTCTTAAAAGCAAAAGTCGTATTTCCAAATACTATTTGAACTTTATATCAACACTTTCCAACCACAGTCTTTTTACAGTGATACCATATCAATATCAAGTCAGTCTGATTTTGCCTTTCATAGTAATGGCCCTTTGAAATTGTCCATAATTGACTTAATCTTCTAACGATTCAAAATGCTCTAAAATGAAAAATTCTTGTTTCCACAGGGTAATTCCACTCCAGATCAACAGTATACAACCTCACGATGTTACCATATCAATATCAAGTCATTCTGATTTTGCTTTCAAAAATAAAAGCATTTTCAAACTGCCCATATCTGACTTGATCCTGGAACAATTTCAAAATGCTCTAAAATGGAAAATTCCTGTTTCCACAGGGTAATTCCACCTTAGATCAACAGTATACAGCCCCACAGTGATACCATATCAATATCAAGTCATTCTGATTATGCCTTCCAAAATAAATGCCCTTTAAAATTGAGCATATATACGACCTACTTTTTTAACGATTTCAAAATGTTCTTAAAAAGAATTTTGCTGTTTCCACAGGATAATTTCACTTTAGGTCAACAGTATACAACCTCACGATGTTACCACATCAATATCAAATCAGTCTGATGTTGCCTTCCAAAATAAAAGACTTTTCAAATTGCCGATATACGACCTACTCTTTTAAAGAATTCAGAACGCTCTAAAAATGAAACTTGCTCTTTCCACAGGATGAATCCATGTTAGATCAAAAGTGTACATCCACACCATGGTACTACTTCAATTTCAAGTCATTCTGATTTTGCCTTCCAAAATAATGGCCTGTTGAAAATGCCAATAACTTACCTAACTTTCAGTGATTTCGGAATGCTCTAAAAAGGAAATTTTCTGTTTCCACAGAATAATTTCACTTTAAATCAACAGTATACAACCCCACAGAGATACGATGTTAAGATCAAGTCACTCTGATTTTGCCTTCCAAAATAAAAGTATTTTCAAATTGCCCGTAGACGACCTACTCGTTTAACGATTTCAAAATGCTCTTAAATTGAAAGATGCTGTTTCCACAGGATAATTCCACTTTAGCTCAACAGTATCCAACCCGACAGTAAAACCATGTAAATTTCATGTTGGTCTGATTTCGCCTTTCAAATTAATGGCCCGTCGAATTTGTCCATATGTGAAATAATTGAAAGAGTATATCACATATGGACAAATTCGACGGGCCATTAATTTGAAAGGCGAAATCAGACCAACATGAAATTTACATGGTTTTACTGTCGGGTTGGATACTGTTGATCTAAAGTGGAATTATCCTGTGGAAACAGGAAATTTCCATTTTAGAGCATTTTGAAATCACTGAAAGTTAGGTCAATTATGGACAATTTAAAAAGTCTTTTATTTTGGAAGGCATAATCAGAATGACTTGATATTGATATGGTAACATCGTGAGGTTGTATACTGTTGATCTGGAGTGGAATTACCCTGTGGAAACAAGAATTTTTCATTTTAGAGCATTTTGAATCGTTAGAAGATTAAGTCAATTATGGACAATTTCAAAGGGCCATTACTATGAAAGGCAAAATCAGACTGACTTGATATTGATATGGTATCACTGTAAAAAGACTGTGGTTGGAAAGTGTTGATATAAAGTTCAAATAGTATTTGGAAATACGACTTTTGCTTTTAAGAGCATTATTAAGTCATTGAAAGAGTAGTTCAAAAATGAAGATTCACAGGGCTTTTACTTTGAAATCCAAAATAAGATGGCCTTGATAGTGACAGGGCACAATTAGGGTACAAGGCTGTGTCATATAGATCTAACATTAGAGTTTGTAAAAAAAAAAAAAAAAAAAAAAAGCCTAAATTATATGTTATTATGTTCTTAACATATCTGTTAATTCACTCGAAGTTGGCTTTTATTTTGAAATCCGGTTTCCACATCCATTCCCGTAATACTTTGAATACACAGGGAACGTAAAACAAACTGGAGGCTGGCTTGACTGCAAGTCTCGAATTGGAGGCTGGCTTGACACAAGTATTTGACGTGTTGTGGCGTTAAGGTCATTTCAACGAGATTAACCTGAATGCACTAGTGGGAACACAACGAATATGACTGCACACTTACGCCGACATCATCCTAGTGCAAAGACAAGTGGAAGCAGACAAAAAAAGCAAGCATGATACTAACTTTAGCCGAGTCATTTAGACAGCTGTTAGCACATGATTCTCCTTATGCTGCTGAGAATATAGCCCAGAAGAAGCGGATAGTATAGCTTTTATTTTGGAAAGAGCCATTTCTCTGTAATAAACTCTCTTTTCCAAAGATGAGTGATTCCTCAATCAGATACAGGGCTTGCAATATCGCTAGCCCGACGTCCCGGAGCTAGCGATCTTTCCAGTCGGGCTACCAAAATCTATCTCTTCCCTGCCCGTTGGGCTATTGCAGGAAAAATATGTCAATGCTTTTGCATTCTTTCAGAAATGTAGCTGGGTAATTATGTCATTGGCATCGATGAGCCACTGTCAATATGTGACATATTGAAGTCGCGTTTGAATTTGCGCTTGTTTTTTGCTTTCACTTTGCAATCGTGCGAACTGTGTATAGAGAGCGACAGCACTGATCTGTGAGTGATGATAATTTGCGCACCAATTCCTCTGACATCGTCTTATTAATCGTTAGCTTACTATGCAAACATGACAAGTGAAATCTCCCGCAGCAAGCTTAAACATGTGAGAGGTTGATCGCGCAGAGAATCGCTGAGCTCATGTGAGTGAGTGTGTAAAAGCATTTCAGTTCTGCTGAGCCAAATAAGACAGGTCGGGGTGAAGAAGTGACAGCCAAAGAAAAGCTTACCACAAAACGGAGAAGTTATGACAAATCAGACTAAGGCAAAAAAAGTGCAGCTTTATGGTTTCATGGACAAAATTTCTGTGGCTGCAATATGACGAGCTAAATAACCAGGGCTGCACATAAGTGGTTCGCAGGTGCGCATTCACTGTCAAAATAAAAAACACGCACAAGGGTTAGTGTTAAATTTAAAAACTGTACTTTTGAGTTAAAATATATATTTATAATTTTAATAAATGACAAATTAAAAATGCATGAACATTTTTTTTGTATCGAAAAAATATCGAACTGTGAATTTTGTGTATCGTTGCACCCCTAATACGTTCATATGGATATTGATGACTCTCTCTCAGCTATGACAAAGTTAAAGTTGCAATTTTGTCCAAATATGATGTTAACCCTGAGACCTACAGGCAGCGATTCCGTTCACTGGAAGTCAGGCTTGATGAGAACCCTAAGGAGTTGTATGCTCGACTTAAAGATCTGTACGGGAAATGGATTCAGCCAAAAGGTAAAACGAACCAAGAAATTGGTGAAATAATCATCCTTGAACAATATTTGAGAATGTTGTCCCCTGAGCTACAGGTTTGGATTCGAGAGCACAATCCGTCTTCTGCAGCGAAGGCAGCTGAGCTGGCAGAAGTGTTTGTAGCTGCCAGGAGGAAAGGGCAACCTTGGACCTGTAATGCAAATAAAATGCCAAAGGAAGGCCCCAAATCAGCCCAGATGTATCATCAAAGGCCATTGTCAGCAGAAAAAACTCCTGTGGGTGAGAACCAGTTTGCTGGCAGACCATTAAAAAATTCAAAAAAGATTGTTTGTTACCTCTGTGGGTTAGAGGGCCACACAAAGCCAATGTGCCCAAAAACCTCAGCTAAGATGGTTCAAATATGTTTCATGCCACGTTCACATGCTGAACATGGGCTCCAGTGTGACCAGACTGTTAAAATGATAAAAATTGAAGCTAATGGAACAACTTTAAGAGCTTTGCTTGATTCTGGCAGTTCTCGTACACTGATACATAGAGATTTTGTGCCCCCCAATATTGTCCGTGTTAGTGACACAATCCCCATTTGTTGTGTGCATGGAGATGAGAAGATGTACTCAACAGCTGACATGTACATTAAAGTGAATGGACAGACATACCTTTTAAATGTTGGGGTGGTTGATAACCTGCCTTATTCAGCTATTCTGGGACGAGATTTTCCAGTGCTTTTTGATTTGTTGGAGTCAGACCAGAATCATCAATGCAATGTGGCTGTTACTAGAGCCCAAGCTCAAATCTAGTGAAACCTCAGAAGTTTTCAGTGCCTTGCCATTTTTTTAATGAGGAATGGGAAGTTGCACCTGTGAAGTCTCGGAAAAGTCGCGGACAGAGGAGACAGGAGAAGTTCCAGCATACTATAGTACACCCAGAAATGCATACTGACCCAGACTTGCCTTTGGGACTTCAAATTCCTGGCAATATAATAGAGTTGCAAAAAACTGATCCTAGTTTAGCTTCCTGTTTTCAGCGAGCAATAGACAAGGACCAAGTAGAGGAGGCAGGCATTAACAAAAGTGACTGTCTTGCAAAATGGCATACTTTACCAACAGATGGGCTCACTTCTGAAGCTAGTGGTCCCCCAAGAAGTTAGAGAAACCGTGCTTAATTTGGGACACTCTATTCCCTGGTCTGGCCACCTTGGTAAGCACAAAACCACAGCTCGTATTAAACAACATTTTTTTTTTTTTTCTGGCCTGGCCTCCATAGAGATGTAGCCTACTTCTGTAAGAGCTGTCCTCAGTGCCAGATGACATCCTCCAAAGTCCCTTCCAAAGCTCCACTCCAACCACTGCCTATTATTGGTACCCCATTTGAGCGCCTCGGAATGGATATTGTTGGACCTGTTGAGAAGAGTAAGTCAGGGAATCGCTATATGCTTGTAATCACTGATTATGCAACTAAATATCCAGAGGTCTTCCCACTGAAATCCATCAAGGCAAAATCAGTAGCTTTCTGCCTTGTACAGCTCTTCGCAAGAGTAGGGTTCCCACAGGAAATACTGACTGATCAGGGGAGTA